>NC_134837.1:9723824-9773899 GCF_004210375.1 Tachypleus tridentatus
GGTAGGTGCGCACGCACATGCTTATTTCCCTACATGAGCGCGAAGGTGCTGATTTTGTGCGTAAATTTGTACATTGACACGCAGAAGCTTATTTTCCCACATGTGCTTGTATATGTACGAATTGGTAGATCCGCGCGTAGGTTCTTTTCGTACTTGCGCACGCAGGTTCTTAATATTCTTACATGTGCGCGCATGTGCATAAATTAAAAGATGCGCGCGCAAGTGCTTATTTAGGTACATGCGAACGTAGGTGCTTATACTGGCACATGTATACGCAGGTGCTTGTTTTGAGTTTCGCATACAAGTGCTTATTTTAGTACATGCGCGAGAAGGTGCTTAGTTTATTACATGTGCGCGTGTGTTCATAATTTGTTAGTTGCGCGCACAGGTACTTATTTTGGAACGTATATGCAGATGCTTATTTTGGTTAGCGCGCAGAGATGCTTATTTTCATACATGTGCGATCAGGCGCTTTTTTGGTAGATGCGCACGCTGGTGCTTATTTTTTTTTTTCATGAGCGCGAAGTTAGTAAAATTGTAGATGCGCTCGCAGGTGCGTAACTTGGTGCAATGGTGTTTACATATTTCAGCAAATAATATGGATTCATAGTTTTAGCTTTCATTAAAATTACAATAAGCTTCTAATTATTTTTCAACTTGTACCGGCCAGCAAAGATGTTAATCAAACAACGGATTTTGTCTGCAATGAACAGAATCAAAAAGGATTGAGATCTTGGAAATTGGTTGTTAAAGAGATGTTTGTTTATTTTGTTTTTGGAATTTCGAACAAAGCTACTCGAGGGCTATCTGTGCTAGCCGTTCCTAATTTAGCAGTGTAAAAGTATAGGAAGGCAGCTAGTCATCATCACTCACCGCTAACTCTTGGGCTACTCTTTTACCAACGAATAGTGGGATTGACCGTCACATTATAACGCCCCCACGGATGAGAGGGTGATCATGTTTGGCACGACTGGGATGCGAACCCGCGACCCTCGGATTACGAGTCGCACGCCTTAACACGCTTGGCCATGCCGGGCCAAAGAAGATGTCAAAAGTTTCTTCAAATCGTAGGTATGACGTATGGAAGTATTGTCGTCTTCGGAGTAGCTGCATACAATTAATCACAAATCATACTGAGATATTCATTCTAAAGAAATGAAAAGTTCATCGTATGTCAGGAAAATATGCCTCAAATCTTGAATCCACCACCATAGACTTGAATATTTGGAACACATAAGAGGGGCGATTTATTCTCGTGGATATTTCTTAATCTGTCTTCTTCTACCTATGTAAATAAACAAAAAAAAAAATGTGGTCTACACTTTTGGATCATGGGTGTGTTATAAGAGTAAAGTCAAATTTCATTCTTTAGTCAAACAATGGTAAACTACAATTGTCAGTGGATACTGTTGATTGACTGCTGTCATTATAGTATTTCCGTTCAAAGTTAAGGAATTCATAGAGCAAATAGCTCTTGAATCGTTTTGTTAGACTATTCAAAAGAAAGGAAATCAACAATAAATCAGATTAGGTCAACATGTTTCCTTGGGTGTTTGGATTGCTTGCATTTGGCTTGATCTGACGAAAAGATATTGAAGTATGTATTGGCATTAAGAACTTGATTCAACTGTCCGAGTGGTTTTTAGAACAATATTATTGTAACTTTATTTCTGACAAAAGTTGTATTTCGTGTAACTACCTGAGAATTGGTATGCCAGAAGATTCTTATACACATGCAGTATTAAAGAATATTAATTGTAGTTTGTTTATAATTAGAAAACAACAGACCAGATAATGGTATCAGAGGAAGGACAAGATTATAATATGAAAAATTCAGTGTTTTTACATTACAGCAACAAGATAATTTTACTATATGAATTTTACAATATTCTAAATACTATTATTTCGAAATTTTTTATATAAAGTAAGAAAATGTTAACCCTAGTTAAAACATAAATTTACGTGTTCTTTTATTTTGATACTGTATTAGAACCCTTGTATAAGACACCTACATTGTAAATGAAACTTAAATCGGTTACAGGAATTTATTCGACGCTGAAGAGAATTGCCTACCTCACAGTCAAAAGCGGATTGAAAAACGTTTGATTTATAAAATTCATATTAACCTGTTACTTTGTTGTATAAAAGAGCGTACAGAATCATATGTATAAAACTATTTCACATTGCTTATTAATATACTGCAGACAATAAATTATTATTTGTTTTCTTAAAATCAGATACACGCTCATCTATGTTACGTAGCAGGAGAAAAACTCCATTCACAAACAATCGAGGAATCAGAATATCTTGTTGCAAAATCAGCAGTTACTAAAACATGTAGCATATTAATCTTTGTATATCTATATCTGTTGAATGAAAGAAGAAATCACTGTCCCTACTCTCTTGCCCGCTTCAATGACAATCAACACTTTCGCGAGCATGTACCAATTTACCCAGGTGGGTTTAGACGTTCGACTCGTGATCTGTGGGTCGCTGGTTCGAATTGTCGTCACACCAAACATACTCATCCTTTCAGCCATTGGGACGTTATAATGTTACGATCTATCCCTCTATTCTGTGGTAAAAGAGTATCCCAAGAGTTGGCGGTGAGTAGTGATGACTAGTGCTTTCCCTCTAGTCGTACCCTGCTAAATTAGGGACGGCTAGCGCAGATAGCCCTCATGTAGCTTTGCGCGAAATTAAAAACAAACAAACTAAAACAATAGCAGGAAAGGAAGTAAAACTAACAATAAAATCTACAAAAGACAAGACACCAGGAGAGGATGATATACAAGCCATTCACCTCTTTAAAAAGGCGTTCAGGGACTGTGTGAACACATAACAGCAATCTTTAACTTATCACTCAGTTCTGGATACATCCCAGTTTTTTTGGAAACAAGCAATAGTCTTTGTGTTCCATAAAAAAGGAAAACTCCAAGGAAAACAAACATTTACTCCCCGATCAGCCTGGCCAGCTGTGTAGGAAAAATTCTCAAACAAATAATTAGTAATGGACTCTCAAATTGTTTAGAAATAACTTGAAAATTACCAGAATTAAAAATGAATTTAGAAAATATAGAGACAGACCACAGATCACCTGGCTATCTAACTTCTTGGAAGATAGAAGTTGGAAAATAAATTTCAGGGGAACCTTATATATGTAAAAACGGCTCGTTTGGGTTGAGAAAATATTTTACGTAGAGAAGCGAACAACGTTTCGACCTTCTTCGGTCATTCTTTGTGAACCTGAGGATGCCGTTTTTACATATATTTCTCTACAAGTGGGTATTCTCGACATCACTGATTATTATTTCTTCAGGGGAATCTTCTTGAAGTCATTTATTCCAGAGGTTGGTGTCCCCGAAGGAGGGGTAATTAGCCCTATTCTGTTCATCAATATGCCCTTAAAACACCCAAACTTGGAGTATGCATCACAATACGCGGACGATGTTGTGGTCTGGAAAAGCGACAAATCTACAACTGTTGTTAAATAATATAGGAAAATACTGTGAGAAATATTGTATTAAACCAAAAATCAATTAGTAACATTCACAAACAAAACATAAAAAAGATCCTTCCAAATTATACACGAGCGAAACACTTCTCCAGACTACAACAAACCTGTTAGATTTAACCTTCAATACGAAACTAACTTGGGTGAAACATGCAAATAATATATTAAAAAAAAAAAAACATTGGAAACACACAAATTATGAAAATAGTCTAACCGGCAAAAACCAAGGAACTTTAACATAATAAAAACCTACAAAACATATATACGACCTACTATCGAATATTCATTTCCAGCATGGTTAAACATGGGACTGAAACACATAAATAAAATACAATCAATACAAAAATTAATAATTACTACAGCATACAAAGTCTCTCGTAGTACATTGTGAAAATTTATGTACAAATATACAAACCACAGCCAACAGACTCTTGCATAGTTCTCTAAATTACTTTGAAAAAAATTGGCAAAAAAAACGATCCACTGTATGAATTTGATCACTGCTACAAAAATGATGAAATTAGACCAAAGTATTAAAGTTTGTTTTCTGCTTGTTTTGAATTTCTAAACATAATAGTTAAAGATAAAAAAATCTTTAAAAAATATTACACTTAAAATACATATCAAGTTGAACTCTGAAAGACTGAAGTTCAAGTTTTGTTTCCCAAGGTAAAGACATGAACAAACACCACTTACAGTAAAGGTTTTTAATGCTGTTTATTCTAAAACATTTGTTTAGGAAGTTATTTCTTTATAACTGATATGCATTTTTCATATATAAAAACATTTATAATATCTAAACATGCAAGAAGTTATAATTTCAAGATAAAAGACAGTATTTCAGTAACTACTTTAAAAACTTTATTGTAGGCATTTTCTAGAATAATTCGCATTGTCCAAAACAATTCAGTAGGAATCTTAATATTGCAAAACAATCAAAACTTGTAAAAATCAAAATTTGGTAGAAAGAACTAACTTCATGCGATTATTTTGTTTGTATTAATATTTCTCTGTGTGTGTGATTACAGGTTTAATTTTCACAGTAATGTCATATTAAATTAATTTCTGAGTTTGAAGGTCGCAATTATTCAATATTAAAATTATATAAATGAGAAATTTTACACTCTGGACTGTTTGAAAAATCTTGCTTGAAGTTTCTCTTAGGTAACAGCACAGTCATTAAAACAAAAATGCATTTTTTAAAAAAAGCAACAATTTGCTCATCACATGGAGAAAATTCTAAAAATAATTTCTGTAAAATGTTTAAAAAGATTATTTTGTGCTTCATAAAATAATATTGAAAACTTTTTATACCGATGTCTACTAACGTTATATGAAGAGAATACGAAAAGGAAAATGTTTTAAGAATGAACTGATTTTAGCACTTAAAATTGCATACAATGTTTCTATATGTTTCAATCTACATTTGTTTTATTTTAAAGCTTGAGTCTTCTGAAATGTTAAACGCCTTATGCTATTAAAAATTGAAAAGTTTACCTAATTCTTAATGTTATATTTGACCACTAGATCATACGTTAAACTTGAAGTCACTTTTAACACATTAAATTATAAAGATAATTAAATATAACAAAGATGGATTAAAATATCAAATTTATTTTCTCATGTAATTTAGTTTGTTAGGACACGATTTGAATATGATACGAGTATAATCTGTTGAGTAACGTTATTTACAAGGTGTATTTTGGTAGCATATTGGTAAGCGTTAAACGATAAAGTAGTAAAGTATTTTGATTTATTATATTGTGAAGTGCCAGTAGTAAAGAATAAAACTTTGACCAGTTTATTTTGAGCTTGATGACGTAAAGTCGAGCTTCACTGTTTTCTGTAGATTGGCTCATAACTAATAAATCGCCCTATTGTTTAACGTCTGGATTTTATTTGCTCTAACAGTCAGTTGAAACTATTTCGTATAACCTATAATTGTTAATCGTTTATAAAGATATTTGGTGTTATGGTACTTAAAATTCCTCTACTATTAAGTATTAATTAAATTGGGGGGGGTTGAGTCAGTTTAATAAGGTGTACCTGATTGGTAATGTTTCCAAGTTATTTAGTGAAAGGGGCAGAGGTAAGTTTACGTACATAGAGTCTCAAAATCATGGGCTCATTATTCTGCTGTGGGCTCTAAACATAAGTAATTAAGCCTAATAAAACAATTTTAGGTGAGAAAATTATCTTCATATATGTATGTTAAAGAATCAAGAAAAGTATTGTCAACTTTTGTTGTTTGACATGGTGATATATTAGTTTGAATTTAAACGTTTTTACTGTTTTTGTTCTGTAAGTAGAAGTACATTACATAACTGTAGTCGTTGCTTAATGTAATTTCATGCATTTAATTAATATTATCAAACGTAATAATTTATAATTCATAAAATAACCTCTATTTGTGTATTTTCCAGGATACTGTTATTAGTTCTGTTCAAAATGCGCTGTGAGGAAATAACGTGAGATTAAGGAATTACGAACGTAACTACATAATCTTGTTTTAATAACGATAATTTAGAAACTTTGTTTATTTAAGAAGAACATTTTTTGAAACATTTGTGTTCCGATCGTGAAGCTTGGATGTGTTAATGTAGGTTGAACAATCTCCAAGTTGTTTTTGTTGTTTTTTAAAAAGAAGGACGACGTTTCGTTGTAAACTGTCCGATCTCATAAATAGCGCAAGCTTGAAACGTCATCGTTTGAAAAAAACAACTAAAACTTGGTGGTTCTTCAACATAAATTATGATATCATTGTCGCCCATGCGGTTTTAATTACTTGCTTCTTTATATAAATGTGGGCAGTGTTTTTGACAGCAAAATGTTTTGTTTAAGGTGGTTTTGACTGAATTATTTTAATATTTGTTATTACTCTGAGAAGAATATCATTCGTTTTCCTTTGCGTTTGAAGTAGGTTACATACGTGCAGCAAACTTGATAAAACAGTAGTTTATATTCATTAATGTTCTGTATAAAGTGAACACGAACTGGTAAATATAGCTTGTTAATTCCGTTCTTGATAAAAACAAAATCCCACTATTCGTTGGTAAAAGAGTAGCCCAAGAGTTGGCACTGGGTGATGGTGACTCGCTACCTTCTTTCTAGTCTTACACTGCTATGTTATGGATGGTTAGCGTAGATAGCCCTTTAGTTGTAACTTTGCATGACATTCAAAATAAACAATACTTACCCTGAAGCTCGAAAGTTACTGTCTACCACTTCATGTATGCTGCTGCACTTCATTCCACTATTATTGTGGGTGTACAGAGGGACCTTTCTGTGCCTCTAAAAGAATCATTATTAAACCATATAAAAGTCTTTTGATCTCTCTGGTTACAAAAATTGATGAATCAGTGTCAACATCCATTGCTGTCCCTAAAATTCATTCCAGCAAACACCAAGATCCACTTCCTTTGGTTCTGAGTACAGGCATTTCCTCAGGCACATCTTTCCTGCCCCGAGATGCAAAATGATCATTTGTTCACATTCTCAGTCTCTGGAATCCTCTTCCAATGACAAACACCTGTCCAGTTAACCCAGGGCAATATTCATTGAGATTGACAGACCTCCCTCAAATAGAGAAAAAAGATGTAGTCAAAAACAGAAGGGCTCTCCCCCAAATTGCCTTCACATAAATAAAAATAGCTATCTTGATATAATCGAACTGATTACTTCCTACAATCCTGTATGCCTTTTTTATCAGGAAACATTTCTGAAACCTGTTGAAACCGTCACATTTCTGCACTTTGCTTTGTACAGATATATTAGGTTGTGTAATGGAGGAGTGGTGGCACTGTTGGTTGATCACCATGTGTACACCCTGTCTTTGCCTCTCGACATACCTATGGAGACCATAACCATCTGTGTTTCCTTTGGTCATACCATCACTGTTCTCTCTACCTGTCTCCTGAAGAGGCTTATGATCAATCAGACATTGATGGTCTCCTTGAAAAGTTGCCATCTCCCTTTTTAATCCTGAGATACTTTAATCGACATAATCTCTTCTGGGTATGTACTGATATTCATGGGAGGGATCGCTCCATAGAGCTCGTGCTCTCAGGTCACAACCTTTCTCTTTTCAATACTGTTTCTTATAATTATTTTCATGCACCTATTCGGTCCTTTACTGCTGTTGATCTCACTTTGCTCTCCTTCACTATTGTTCCATTTTTCATGGAAGGTTGACAATAACCCACGAGGCAGTGATAATTTTCCTATACGTTTGAGGATCAATGCCACCCGACCCGCGTGACCTCGTGGAAGGTGCATCAAGCCAAATAGCCCTCTTTCACTGCTCTCACAGAATTTGATCATGTCATTGTCTGTAAGCCAGCAACAGACGACTGCATGGCAGCAGTGACTAACTGTATTATACAGACAGCTCTTCAATGTATTCCAAAAATCTAGATACGTTTTCCACAGTATCCTTGTCTCTGATGGAATCATGCCTACCACATGACACAGTAGACTGAAAAGTAGATCTGGAATACTTTTTGTAGGCATCCTGCACGCTCAAACTGCATCGCTTTCCAGCAGGCCCATGCACATGCTCGGGGATAAGATGTCAATGTCAGAAGGAATCGTGGATTAAGTTCACAACCAGCATGTCTTCTTCTACCACCAGTTCCAAAGTTATGTGGGACATGATTCTAGTGAAGCAGCTGATGCCCAGAGCATCACTGATACTTTAGGTGAAAACCTTTGCCGGGTATCTAGCACTTTTGCTTCATCCTCCACCTTCTTAACCATCAAGACTTGGGCAGAGTGATCACCTTTTTCCTTTCGGAGTTGATGGTCTCTGTGGCTATAATCGCCACTTTACACTGGTGGAACTCGAACTGGCCCTTCGTTGGTCTGGCAATACATTGATCGGACCTGATGTACACTATGAGATGCTGGACCATCTATCTTCTGCTTTTCTTGCTATTCTGATTGATTTTAACCGAATCTAGCAGTAGAATGTTTTCCTGATGCCTGGAATCAGGCTATTGTCCTATCTTTTTCTAAGCCTAGTAAGAATCCCAAAATTCCTTTAAACTACCATCTAATTGCTTTGGCTAGCTGTCTCTGTAAGATCTCATGGAGGATGGTTAATGCTTGTCTTGTTTGGTTCTTTGAATCAACCTCCTCTTGCCCACTCAGCGTGGGTTCCAACGACAGTGCTCCATCATAGACCACCTGAATTGACAAGAAACATCAATCAGAGAAGCCTTTCTCAAATGACAACATCTTTTATCAATATTCTTCGACCTTGAGAAGGCTTATGATACTACATGGAGGTTTTGCGACATCCCCATTTATATGGGTTGCATGGTCATTTGCCCATTTTTAATCATTTTCTAATTAACAAGAACTTGGAGACCCTTAGGGCTGTGTTTTTAGTGTCACACTGTTGACTCTAAGGATTAATGCCATCACTGAACAACTCCCTCTCACTATTGCACATGTGTTCTTTGTCAAAATGAGGTATATGAAGCGGCAGCTACAGGCTGCCCTCAATTGTTCAGTGAAGTGGACCACAGCAAATTGTTTTAATTGTACTCTCTCTTTCTCTTTAAAACCATTTGCATGCACTTTTGCTACCAATGTGGTATTCACCCTGACCTTGAACTCTGTCTTGGTGAAGTTGTGCTACCTGTGGTTCCTGAGACAAAGTTCTTGCAGCTGGCCTTTATACCACACATCAAATAGCTATGAGTGAAATGTCCAAGAGCACTGAACATCCTCCATGCTCTTTCTTCTGCCACTTGGGGAGTAGGTCGATGTTCTTTGCTAAGGAGATATTGTGCTCTTATTTGATCAAAACTAGACTATGGGTCACTGGCTCTCACTATGGCTGTGCCAGGATCTCGACATTGAAGATGCTCTGCATGAGGGCTTTCTGCACTTCCCCAGTCAAAAGCTTGTACAGTCTCATGAACATCTTTTACACCTCCACCATTTGCATCTGTCATTGCTATATGCTTCAAAACTCTGATCCTTACCACAGCATCTCACCTGTGGTTATATTTTCCTTCCTTGGTGGGCCATGCATTTTCAGCACAGATGATCTGCAATTGTTCCTTTTGGTCTTCGTATCCAGATGTTTTTGGATGACTTGGGTTTGTCCTTGGACTTCATTGCTATATCCACTGGCTAGCCCATCCCACCATGACTTATTACAATCCCCAAATGAGAAAGACAGATACTCCCTATGGAGTATTAAGAATGTAGTGTTTAAAAATTTAATAGGCTTAATATAATCACTCTTTGCTGTCTTGTAAAAAGCATACATACAGTAATAATTGCAATTTATGGTTTAGCAAGATTGGTGCCAGTCCCTGAGAAGTTTGTGAGTTTTATTTAATGAAAACGGAAGCGAAAGACATATAAGTGATGACAATCTGTAAGGACATGTTATTACTAAAAACGTTTGGAACATTCGAATAGTGATGTGTAGTCTAGAAGAGAATACGTACAAAATCATGCTCACTATTATTCTGCAATTGTTCTTCAAGACGGTAAATAAATAGATCTACACAAAACACCGTATTTTTCGATGTACAAGACGCACCCCTATTTTCAAGGTTATTTTCAGGAAAACAAATATTTATCATAGTTATCATTTATTTATTAGTTCAACATCAGCATAATCTTTTATTATTCTTTAGAATACTTCAAAAGTCCATAATAAAATAGTGTTTCATACCATTACGTCAAAACATTGTTCATCCATTATCGAAACTTTCAAAATCTTTTGGATCACTGAAAACAAGTAATCACTAGGTTAGGGCTTGAGAAATATTTGTTTATTTTGTTAAATTTCACGCAAAGCTACTAGCGGTAGCCTCTCTAATTTAGCAGTGTAAGACCAGAGAGAAGGCAGGGAGTCATCACCACCCACCTCCAACTCAATGAATAATGGAATTGACCGTCACATATAACGCCCCTGCGGCTGAAAGGCCGATCACTACGAGTCAAACGTCTTAACCCACTTTGCCATGCCGGGCTCTTGAGAAATGAACAGAGTATTTTCCAATATTTACAGATATATGTTTTCCCAGTTTATTTACAATAGCGTTCTTTACATGCTTGGCATAAAGAAATATTCCAAGTTTGAAAGTCTAAGATATGATTTTGGTATTCCCACAGAGAACCAACCTTCATTCGTCTTCTCCGTTAGGCTTAATCTAATAAAAAAATGCCTTAATTATGAAAAAAAGGTGTGGCCAAAAGAGAAAGTGATCCAGGTTGTGACTTAAAGAAATGAAACCAAAAGTGGTAGCTACACTTATAGCATTGATAATAATTTTACAGAAAATATCCTTTCATTAGTTCACTAGGTTCAACATTAGGCCTCTTGGTAGGCAAAGCAAAACATGTGGCCAAGTTAATTAAGGAGTTACATACCAACAAACAACAGCTAGTAAGAAACTGACACCCGATAGGCTTTAGGATCACAACCATATTATTCAGAAGAGATCTATAGTTTACAGAACAAACCAGGTTCTTTGAAAGATATGGTGGTAGTTTTTCCCTCTAAAACAGTGTTAATAGTTTCTTTCACAGGAACTCCATTGAATCAAAATTAACAGTTTCTTGTCACCAACAGCACGCACTCAAATCAACAGAATCAAACATTATCATTTGCGATAATTGCTTAAGCTTTGTTTGGTTTAGATTTTTTTAATTTCGCGCAAAGCTACACGAAGGCTATCTGTACTAGCCGTCCCTAATTTAGCATTGCGAGACAAGAGGGAAAGCAGCTAGTCATTACAACCCACCACCAACTCTTCGACTACTCTTTTACCAACTTATAGTGGGATTGACCATAACGTTATTACGCCCCCAAGGTTAAAAGGGCGTAATTGTTTGGTGTGACAGGCATTAAAACCCAAGACCCTTAGGTTAACTTAAATTTCTCGGCCTAACCAGAACTTATTTGTCTGCATGAATTTTCACTTTATAATTTAGATACTCTAGTTCGTAAATCATCTGTTTTTAATCTAACACAAAAAATGAATTACTTTTACGCAAAAATGGAGCTACATTAAACTTGTAAGACCGACAGTTCACGAAATTTATTAAGTAATTTAAAGATTGTTCGGATTACACAATACACGTGAAAGCCAAATGCGTTTTTCCGCCAAATAAATTTCCACATTTTACGCGTGGATATAACGGAAAAAAAATTACCAAATTGGAGATTTTATTTCACATGTGTTACTCAATAAACTGCTTAAAAATATCAATTCAGAATCAACTATAACACATCCATTGAACATACCTGATAATTTACGTTACTACATTTAAAATTCATTCATTCACCATTCGATTCCATCAAGGAACATAGAGCCGCAATCGCAAGCGGATTCTTCAACAGGTTTTTAAGTGAGTAGGTTGTTAGACCACTACACCCAGCCGTCCCTAATTTAGTAGTGTAAGACTAGAGGAAAGACAGCTAGTCATCACCACCCACCGCCAATTCTTGGGCTACTCTTTGTACCAACGAATAGTGGGATTGACCGACACTTTATAACGCCCCCACGTCTGAAAGAGCGAGCATGTTTGGCGCGACGAGGCCTCGACCCGCGACCTTCGGATTACGATTCGAACGCCTTAACGCGCTTGGTCATATCGGGACCACATGAAAAATTAGAGAGTGTAATATCGCTAAACCTTTCCTTCGATAATAATACAGCATCACATACAAATTGTTTTCGCCGCACGACGCACAACAGTGTCACTTGTTCTCCACAACAATTTCAAACAACAATAACATCGTCGAATTATCTTAAAAAAGGAAACGAAACGTTTTCAAAACTTGTTATTTGAGTAGTGCCCCATAGGTATCTATTTTCACTCTCACATTCGTCACGAAGTTAGAGATTCCTTAAGCTTGAACCAATCTGCACAAAAATTAATTACGTTTTATTCACCATCCAAAGGAATAGAGGAATGTGTTATTATACAAGAAATCGTGACGAAATTTCCCGTACCTTTTCACTGTTTTCTTCTGAATCTTTCTATATAACAGCTTTGGTAAGAACAAGTAAGAATAGAAAACAAAGATAAACAAAAAAAAAATATATGTTAATTGCCCCAAAACATCCTAGTTGCATTTCAAATATGGAAGAAGAATAGTTAGCTATATCGTTCGTTAGAAAATAACTGCGTTACAAAACCAAATTTAAAAATATCGAAAAGGCTATCGACGAAAGTTTATAAATCGTGAACTTGATGTTCTTTTCCTTATGTTTCCTCTGTCGCTCTTTCCGTTATCTTCCTTATTGTCGTATTATTTGAAAAACAAATCTTCATTCTTTGCTTTTATTCCACTTTGTTTTACTTCTAAACTTTTAATCGACGATATATCAATAATTTCAAGAAAGCATCACATTTCATAAACTTCGGACCTGGCACGAGTTTTGACATATTTAAAAAAGATATCCGTATAGAATTTTTCACTATTTCTTACACATTAATATAATATCATAATATTAAATATCCTTGAAATGTGTGTTTGTCGTTAGTTTCGAAATCGCTTGTAACATACATATCGTTGAATACTAAAGAATCAAGGTATCGTAAATTTCGTTTAATGAAAAGAATTGGATGTGTAAGAGACTTGACTATTTCAAATAGACGTATTAGGAAATTAAACAACGATGTGAGAGGATGAGCACGAAAATATCCCGTTAGCGATAATTATTTCTAAAGTTATTTCGATACGAAACAAAATTTATGAATTAAACAATTTACACATTCGAAAGACGTAGTCGTTAACGAGAATTAAAATAAATGTTTTACAGCATAAAGTATTTGTTTTATGAACGTTTATATTAGAAGTAGGAAAACGAAGCAGAGTGGCGCAGAGGGAGCGTGCTGGGCCCATAACCCAGAGGTCCGTGAATCGAAACCATGCTCTGCTACAATGTTTATCTTTTCTCTAGATATCGCAAAGAAAGGCACGTGTGGAAAGCGAAAAACTATCGTCTTGCGGTTTCACATAAAGCTTCTAAATAATTACTAATTGTTCCACTCCATCGAGAGTTGCTAGTAAACTTTTAAAGTTGGAAGAAATATCAATAAAACAAGGTGAAACGAAGAGGTTTCTATTAAAACTTATACGTTTCTCTATACGATAAATGTATAAACTGTTTAGCTTCACCTAGGAAGGTTTTTCGCCTTATAGCTGAGTAAGAATAAAGGCTATTAAAATGTCATTTCCACAAACTAGAAGAATCAGAATATTCGAAATTATATTATGATGAAAATAGTGATAAACAACGAAAGTAAGGAATGCGGTAGAATCGTTTAGTTTCAATAATCTAAGTTGGGAATGTGTGAATTACGTTAACTAACTTTCTATGTTTTTCTCTGTGTACGTACAGAATTTACGAATAAAATAAATTCACAATACAAGTTCACTTGTAAATATATTATAGAAGTAACGCTATTTTTATGTTAAACGGCATTCCTCTGGATTATATGGCAATTTCTATACATTTAACGTAGTTTTACAAGTAAATAAAAGCGAAAACTTAAAAGTAAACAAATAGAATCGCAACACTTTCCTCAGTACGACATTATCATTTTTCACAGAAAAATATGTAATAATTTATTACCAATTTTTCGAATTCAGTAGGAAGTTTGAAAACGTCGTTCTTTATGACGTCTCCTGCATTACACGATAACTTCACTCTTAAGTGTTTAATTAAAATTTCACAAATATCGTATATTGTTGACTGCGTATTTACAAACTTACTAAAAGTTAGAGACCTTTCATGTGACAAGTGTCTACAAAATACATTACGTTCATCTAAAGGGAATAATCAAAACCTTTTTTGTCATTAAACCACTTAAACTCGCCATTTCATCCACCAACAAAACAACACGAGCAAATGAAATTATTCATAATCGGTTAAAATATATAATCGTACGTTTACCGAGAGTTGTAAGACTTTTTTTAGACACGTCCAAAGTTTCCAAATGACATTTCGTTAATGTCCCAATAGTACACACTCCGATTTTTATTTCTTGGTAAACAATAACATCGTCGAATTGTCTCAAAAAAGGAAACGAAACGTTTTGAAAACTTGTTATTTGAGAAGTGTCCCATACGTATCTATTTTCACTCTCACATTCGTCACGAAGTTAGAGATCCCTTAAGCTTGAACCAATCTGCACAAAAATTAATTACGTTTTATTCACAAAGCCAAAGGAATAGAGGAACGTGTTATTATACGAGAAATCGTGACGAAATTTCCCGTACCTTTTCACTGTTTTCTTCTGAATCTTTCTGTATAACATCTTTGGTAAGAACAAGTAAGAATAGAAATCAAAGATAAAAAATAAAGGAAAATATATGTTAGTTGCTCCAAAACATCCTAGTTGCATTTCAAATATGAAAGAAGAATAGTTAGCTATATCGTTCGTTAAAAAATAACTGCGTTTCAAAATCAAATTTAAAAATATCGAAAAGGCTATCGACGAAGGTTTATAAATCGTGAACTTGATGTTCTTTTCCTTACGTTTCATCTGTCGCTCTTTCCGTTATCTACTTTATTGTCGTATTATTTGAAAAACAAATCTTCATTCTTTGCTTTTATTCCACTTTGTTTTACTTCTAAACTTTTAATCGACGATATATCAATACTTTCAAGAAAGCATCACATTTCATAAATTTCGGACCTGGCATGACTTTTGACATATTGAAACAAGATATCCGTATAGAATTTTTTCCCTATTTCTTACACATTAATATAATATCATAATATTAAATATCCTTGAAATGTGTGTTTGCCGTTAGTTTCGAAATCGCTTGTAACATACATATCGTTGAATATTAAAAAATCACAGTATCGTAAATTTCGTTTAATGACAAGAATTGGATGTGTAAAAGACTTGAAGTAGCTCAAATAGACGTATAATGGGAAAGCCAAAGTTTTGTCGTTTCGTTATTGTGTCAACACTTTTGACCGTTTCTAGGAAATTAAACAACGATGTGAGTAGATGAGCACGAAAATATCCCGTTAGCGATAATTATTTCTGAAGTTATTTCGATACGACACAAAATTTATGAATGAAACAATTTACACATTCGAAAGACGTAGTCGTTAAGGAGAATTAAAATAAATGTATTACAGCATAAAGTATTTGTTTTATGAAGCTTTATAGTAAAAGTAGGAAAACGAAGCAGAGTGGCGCAGTGGGAGCGTGCTGGGCCCATAACCCAGAGGTCCGTGGATCGAAACCACGCTCTGCTACAATGTTTTTCTTTTCACTAGATATTGCAAAGAAAGGCACGTGTGTAAAGCCATAAACTCTCGTCTTACGGTTTCACATAAAGCTTCTAAATAATTACCCTTTGTTCTACTCCATCGAGAGTTGCTAGTAAAATTTCAAAGTTAGAAGAAATATAAAGAAAACAAGGTGAAACGAAGAGGTTTTTATTAAAACTTATACGTACTGCTATACGATAAATGTATAAACTGTTTAGTTTCACCTAGGAATGTTTTTCGCCTTATAGCTGAGTAAGAATAAAGGCTATTAAAATGTCATTTCCACAAACTAGAAGAATCAGAATATTCGAAATTATATTATGATGAAAATAGTGATAAACAACAAAAGTAAGGAATGCGGTAGAATCGTTTAGTTTCAATAATCTAAGTTGGAAATGTGTGAATTACGTTAACTAACTTTCTATGTTTTTCTCTGTGTACGTACAGAATTTACGAATAAAATAAATTCACAATACAAGTTCACTTGTAAATATATTATAGAAGTAACGCTATTTTTATGTTAAACGGCATTCCTCTGGATTATATGGCAATTTCTATACATTTCACGTAGTTTTACAAGTAAATAAAAGCGAAAAACTTAAAAAGTAAACAAATAGAATCGCAACACTTTCCTCAGTACGACATTATCATTTTTCACAGAAAAAATATGTAATAATTTATTACCAATTTTTCGAATTCAGTAGGAAGTTTGAAAACGTCGTTCTTTATGACGTCTCCTGCATTACACGATAACTTCACTCTTAAGTGTTTAATTAAAAATTTCACAAATATCGTATATTGTTGACTGCGTATTTACAAACTTACTAAAAGTTAGAGACCTTTCATGTGACAAGTGTCTACAAAATACATTACGTTCATCTAAAGGGAATAATCAAAACCTTTTTTGTCATTAAACCACTTAAACTCGCCATTTCATCCACCAACAAAACAACACGAGCAAATGAAATTATTCATAATCGGTTAAAAATATATAATCGTACGTTTACC
Organism: Tachypleus tridentatus; assembly: GCF_004210375.1. Taxonomy (NCBI): domain Eukaryota; kingdom Metazoa; phylum Arthropoda; class Merostomata; order Xiphosura; family Limulidae; genus Tachypleus; species Tachypleus tridentatus. The sequence continues at coordinate 9,740,616 of NC_134837.1, forward strand.
GAGAGTTGTAAGACTTTTTTTTAGACACGTCCAAAGTTTCCAAATGACATTTCGTTAATGTCCCAATAGTACACACTCCGATTTTTATTTCTTGGTAAACAATATTATCGTCGAATTGTCTCAAAAAAGGAAACGAAACGTTTTGAAAACTTGTTATTTGAGAAGTGTCCCATACATATCTATTTTCACTCTCACATTCGTCACGAAGTTAGAGATCCCTTAAGCTTGAACCAATCTGCACAAAAATTAATTACGTTTTATTCACAAAGCCAAAGGAATAGAGGAACGTGTTATTATACGAGAAATCGTGACGAAATTTCCCGTACCTTTTCACTGTTTTCTTCTGAATCTTTCTGTATAACATCTTTGGTAAGAACAAGTAAGAATAGAAATCAAAGATAAAAATAAAGGAAAATATATGTTAGTTCCTCCAAAACATCCTAGTTGCATTTCAAATATGAAAGAAGAATAGTTAGCTATATCGTTCGTTAAAAAATAACTGCGTTTCAAAATCAAATTTAAAAATATCGAAAAGGCTATCGACGAAGGTTTATAAATCGTGAACTTGATGTTCTTTTCCTTACGTTTCATCTGTCGCTCTTTCCGTTATCTACTTTATTGTCGTATTATTTGAAAAACAAATCTTCATTCTTTGCTTTTATTCCACTTTGTTTTACTTCTAAACTTTTAATCGACGATATATCAATACTTTCAAGAAAGCATCACATTTCATAAATTTCGGACCTGGCATGACTTTTGACATATTGAAACAAGATATCCGTATAGAATTTTTTCCCTATTTCTTACACATTAATATAATATCATAATATTAAATATCCTTGAAATGTGTGTTTGTCGTTAGTTTCGAAATCGCTTGTAACATACATATCGTTGAATATTAAAAAATCACAGTATCGTAAATTTCGTTTAATGACAAGAATTGGATGTGTAAAAGACTTGAAGTAGCTCAAATAGACGTATAATGGGAAAGCCAAAGTTTTGTCGTTTCGTTATTGTGTCAACACTTTTGACCGTTTCTAGGAAATTAAACAACGATGTGAGTAGATGAGCACGAAAATATCCCGTTAGCGATAATTATTTCTGAAGTTATTTCGATACGACACAAAATTTATGAATGAAACAATTTACACATTCGAAAGACGTAGTCGTTAAGGAGAATTAAAATAAATGTTTTACAGCATAAAGTATTTGTTTTATGAACCTTTATAGTAAAAGTAGGAAAACGAAGCAGAGTGGCGCAGTGGGAGCGTGCTGGGCCCATAACCCAGAGGTCCGTGGATCGAAACCACGCTCTGCTACAATGTTTTTCTTTTCACTAGATATTGCAAAGAAAGGCACGTGTGTAAAGCCATAAACTCTCGTCTTACGGTTTCACATAAAGCTTCTAAATAATTACCCTTTGTTCTACTCCATCGAGAGTTGCTAGTAAAATTTCAAAGTTAGAAGAAATATAAAGAAAACAAGGTGAAACGAAGAGGTTTTTTATTAAAACTTATACGTACTGCTATACGATAAATGTATAAACTGTTTAGTTTCACCTAGGAACGTTTTTCGCCTTATAGCTGAGTAAGAATAAAGGCTATTAAAATGTCATTTCCACAAACTAGAAGAATCAGAATATTCGAAATTATATTATGATGAAAATAGTGATAAACAACGAAAGTAAGGAATGCGGTAGAATCGTTTAGTTTCAATAATCTAAGTTGGAAATGTGTGAATTACGTTAACTAACTTTCTATGTTTTTCTCTGTGTACGTACAGAATTTACGAATAAAATAAATTCACAATACAAGTTCACTTGTAAATATATTATAGAAGTAACGCTATTTTTATGTTAAACGGCATTCCTCTGGATTATATGGCAATTTCTATACATTTCACGTAGTTTTACAAGTAAATAAAAGCGAAAAACTTAAAAAGTAAACAAATAGAATCGCAACACTTTCCTCAGTACGACATTATCATTTTTCACAGAAAAAATATGTAATAATTTATTACCAATTTTTCGAATTCAGTAGGAAGTTTGAAAACGTCGTTCTTTATGACGTCTCCTGCATTACACGATAACTTCACTCTTAAGTGTTTAATTAAAAATTTCACAAATATCGTATATTGTTGACTGCGTATTTACAAACTTACTAAAAGTTAGAGACCTTTCATGTGACAAGTGTCTACAAAATACATTACGTTCATCTAAAGGGAATAATCAAAACCTTTTTTGTCATTAAACCACTTAAACTCGCCATTTCATCCACCAACAAAACAACACGAGCAAATGAAATTATTCATAATCGGTTAAAATATATAATCGTACGTTTACCGAGAGTTGTAAGACTTTTTTTTAGACACGTCCAAAGTTTCCAAATGACATTTCGTTAATGTCCCAATAGTACACACTCCGATTTTTATTTCTTGGTAAACAATAACATCGTCGAATTGTCTCAAAAAAGGAAACGAAACGTTTTGAAAACTTGTTATTTGAGAAGTGTCCCATACGTATCTATTTTCACTCTCACATTCGTCACGAAGTTAGAGATCCCTTAAGCTTGAACCAATCTGCACAAAATTAATTACGTTTTATTCACAAAGCCAAAGGAATAGAGGAACGTGTTATTATACGAGAAATCGTGACGAAATTTCCCGTACCTTTTCACTGTTTTCTTCTGAATCTTTCTGTATAACATCTTTGGTAAGAACAAGTAAGAATAGAAATCAAAGATAAAAAATAAAGGAAAATATATGTTAGTTGCTCCAAAACATCCTAGTTGCATTTCAAATATGAAAGAAGAATAGTTAGCTATATCGTTCGTTAAAAAATAACTGCGTTTCAAAATCAAATTTAAAATATCGAAAAGGCTATCGACGAAGGTTTATAAATCGTGAACTTGATGTTCTTTTCCTTACGTTTCATCTGTCGCTCTTTCCGTTATCTACTTTATTGTCGTATTATTTGAAAACAAATCTTCATTCTTTGCTTTTATTCCACTTTGTTTTACTTCTAAACTTTTAATCGACGATATATCAATACTTTCAAGAAAGCATCACATTTCATAAATTTCGGACCTGGCATGACTTTTGACATATTGAAACAAGATATCCGTATAGAATTTTTTCCCTATTTCTTACACATTAATATAATATCATAATATTAAATATCCTTGAAATGTGTGTTTGCCGTTAGTTTCGAAATCGCTTGTAACATACATATCGTTGAATATTAAAAAATCACAGTATCGTAAATTTCGTTTAATGACAAGAATTGGATGTGTAAAAGACTTGAAGTAGCTCAAATAGACGTATAATGGGAAAGCCAAAGTTTTGTCGTTTCGTTATTGTGTCAACACTTTTGACCGTTTCTAGGAAATTAAACAACGATGTGAGTAGATGAGCACGAAAATATCCCGTTAGCGATAATTATTTCTGAAGTTATTTCGATACGACACAAAATTTATGAATGAAACAATTTACACATTCGAAAGACGTAGTCGTTAAGGAGAATTAAAATAAATGTTTTACAGCATAAAGTATTTGTTTTATGAACCTTTATAGTAAAAGTAGGAAAACGAAGCAGAGTGGCGCAGTGGGAGCGTGCTGGGCCCATAACCCAGAGGTCCGTGGATCGAAACCACGCTCTGCTACAATGTTTTTCTTTTCACTAGATATTGCAAAGAAAGGCACGTGTGTAAAGCCATAAACTCTCGTCTTACGGTTTCACATAAAGCTTCTAAATAATTACCCTTTGTTCTACTCCATCGAGAGTTGCTAGTAAAATTTCAAAGTTAGAAGAAATATAAAGAAAACAAGGTGAAACGAAGAGGTTTTTTATTAAAACTTATACGTACTGCTATACGATAAATGTATAAACTGTTTAGTTTCACCTAGGAACGTTTTTCGCCTTATAGCTGAGTAAGAATAAAGGCTATTAAAATGTCATTTCCACAAACTAGAAGAATCAGAATATTCGAAATTATATTATGATGAAAATAGTGATAAACAACGAAAGTAAGGAATGCGGTAGAATCGTTTAGTTTCAATAATCTAAGTTGGAAATGTGTGAATTACGTTAACTAACTTTCTATGTTTTCTCTGTGTACGTACAGAATTTACGAATAAAATAAATTCACAATACAAGTTCACTTGTAAATATATTATAGAAGTAACGCTATTTTTATGTTAAACGGCATTCCTCTGGATTATATGGCAATTTCTATACATTTCACGTAGTTTTACAAGTAAATAAAAGCGAAAAACTTAAAAAGTAAACAAATAGAATCGCAACACTTTCCTCAGTACGACATTATCATTTTTCACAGAAAAATATGTAATAATTTATTACCAATTTTTCGAATTCAGTAGGAAGTTTGAAAACGTCGTTCTTTATGACGTCTCCTGCATTACACGATAACTTCACTCTTAAGTGTTTAATTAAAATTTCACAAATTTCGTATATTGTTGACTGCGTATTTACAAACTTACTAAAAGTTAGAGACCTTTCATGTGACAAGTGTCTACAAAATACATTACGTTCATCTAAAGGGAATAATCAAAACCTTTTTTGTCATTAAACCACTTAAACTCGCCATTTCATCCACCAACAAAACAACACGAGCAAATGAAATTATTCATAATCGGTTAAAATATATAATCGTACGTTTACCGAGAGTTGTAAGACTTTTTTTAGACACGTCCAAAGTTTCCAAATGACATTTCGTTAATGTCCCAATAGTACACACCCGATTTTTATTTCTTGGTAAACAATAACATCGTCGAATTGTCTCAAAAAAGGAAACGAAACGTTTTGAAAACTTGTTATTTGAGAAGTGTCCCATACGTATCTATTTTCACTCTCACATTCGTCACGAAGTTAGAGATCCCTTAAGCTTGAACCAATCTGCACAAAAATTAATTACGTTTTATTCACAAAGCCAAAGGAATAGAGGAACGTGTTATTATACGAGAAATCGTGACGAAATTTCCCGTACCTTTTCACTGTTTTCTTCTGAATCTTTCTGTATAACATCTTTGGTAAGAACAAGTAAGAATAGAAATCAAAGATAAAAAATAAAGGAAAATATATGTTAGTTGCTCCAAAACATCCTAGTTGCATTTCAAATATGAAAGAAGAATAGTTAGCTATATCGTTCGTTAAAAAATAACTGCGTTTCAAAATCAAATTTAAAAATATCGAAAAGGCTATCGACGAAGGTTTATAAATCGTGAACTTGATGTTCTTTTCCTTACGTTTCATCTGTCGCTCTTTCCGTTATCTACTTTATTGTCGTATTATTTGAAAAACAAATCTTCATTCTTTGCTTTTATTCCACTTTGTTTTACTTCTAAACTTTTAATCGACGATATATCAATACTTTCAAGAAAGCATCACATTTCATAAATTTCGGACCTGGCATGACTTTTGACATATTGAAACAAGATATCCGTATAGAATTTTTTCCCTATTTCTTACACATTAATATAATATCATAATATTAAATATCCTTGAAATGTGTGTTTGCCGTTAGTTTCGAAATCGCTTGTAACATACATATCGTTGAATATTAAAAAATCACAGTATCGTAAATTTCGTTTAATGACAAAAATTGGACGTGTAAAAGACTTGAAGTAGCTCAAATAGACGTATAATGGGAAAGCCAAAGTTTTGTCGTTTCGTTATTGTGTCAACACTTTTGACCGTTTCTAGGAAATTAAACAACGATGTGAGTAGATGAGCACGAAAATATCCCGTTAGCGATAATTATTTCTGAAGTTATTTCGATACGACACAAAATTTATGAATGAAACAATTTACACATTCGAAAGACGTAGTCGTTAAGGAGAATTAAAATAAATGTTTTACAGCATAAAGTATTTGTTTTATGAACCTTTATAGTAAAAGTAGGAAAACGAAGCAGAGTGGCGCAGTGGGAGCGTGCTGGGCCCATAACCCAGAGGTCCGTGGATCGAAACCACGCTCTGCTACAATGTTTTTCTTTTCACTAGATATTGCAAAGAAAGGCACGTGTGTAAAGCCATAAACTCTCGTCTTACGGTTTCACATAAAGCTTCTAAATAATTACCCTTTGTTCTACTCCATCGAGAGTTGCTAGTAAAATTTCAAAGTTAGAAGAAATATAAAGAAAACAAGGTGAAACGAAGAGGTTTTTTATTAAAACTTATACGTACTGCTATACGATAAATGTATAAACTGTTGAGTTTCACCTAGGAACGTTTTTCGCCTTATAGCTGAGTAAGAATAAAGGCTATTAAAATGTCATTTCCACAAACTAGAAGAATCAGAATATTCGAAATTATATTATGATGAAAATAGTGATAAACAACGAAAGTAAGGAATGCGGTAGAATCGTTTAGTTTCAATAATCTAAGTTGGAAATGTGTGAATTACGTTAACTAACTTTCTATGTTTTCTCTGTGTACGTACAGAATTTACGAATAAAATAAATTCACAATACAAGTTCACTTGTAAATATATTATAGAAGTAACGCTATTTTTATGTTAAACGGCATTCCTCTGGATTATATGGCAATTTCTATACATTTCACGTAGTTTTACAAGTAAATAAAAGCGAAAAAACTTAAAAAGTAAACAAATAGAATCGCAACACTTTCCTCAGTACGACATTATCATTTTTCACAGAAAAAATATGTAATAATTTATTACCAATTTTTCGAATTCAGTAGGAAGTTTGAAAACGTCGTTCTTTATGACGTCTCCTGCATTACACGATAACTTCACTCTTAAGTGTTTAATTAAAAATTTCACAAATATCGTATATTGTTGACTGCGTATTTACAAACTTACTAAAAGTTAGAGACCTTTCATGTGACAAGTGTCTACAAAATACATTACGTTCATCTAAAGGGAATAATCAAAACCTTTTTTGTCATTAAACCACTTAAACTCGCCATTTCATCCACCAACAAAACAACACGAGCAAATGAAATTATTCATAATCGGTTAAAAATATATAATCGTACGTTTACCGAGAGTTGTAAGACTTTTTTTTAGACACGTCCAAAGTTTCCAAATGACATTTCGTTAATGTCCCAATAGTACACACTCCGATTTTTATTTCTTGGTAAACAATAACATCGTCGAATTGTCTCAAAAAAGGAAACGAAACGTTTTGAAAACTTGTTATTTGAGAAGTGTCCCATACGTATCTATTTTCACTCTCACATTCGTCACGAAGTTAGAGATCCCTTAAGCTTGAACCAATCTGCACAAAAATTAATTACGTTTTATTCACAAAGCCAAAGGAATAGAGGAACGTGTTATTATACGAGAAATCGTGACGAAATTTCCCGTACCTTTTCACTGTTTTCTTCTGAATCTTTCTGTATAACATCTTTGGTAAGAACAAGTAAGAATAGAAATCAAAGATAAAAAATAAAGGAAAATATATGTTAGTTGCTCCAAAACATCCTAGTTGCATTTCAAATATGAAAGAAGAATAGTTAGCTATATCGTTCGTTAAAAAATAACTGCGTTTCAAAATCAAATTTAAAAATATCGAAAAGGCTATCGACGAAGGTTTATAAATCGTGAACTTGATGTTCTTTTCCTTACGTTTCATCTGTCGCTCTTTCCGTTATCTACTTTATTGTCGTATTATTTGAAAAACAAATCTTCATTCTTTGCTTTTATTCCACTTTGTTTTACTTCTAAACTTTTAATCGACGACATATCAATACTTTCAAGAAAGCATCACATTTCATAAATTTCGGACCTGGCATGACTTTTGACATATTGAAACAAGATATCCGTATAGAATTTTTTCCCTATTTCTTACACATTAATATAATATCATAATATTAAATATCCTTGAAATGTGTGTTTGCTGTTAGTTTCGAAATCGCTTGTAACATACATATCGTTGAATATTAAAAAATCACAGTATCGTAAATTTCGTTTAATGACAAGAATTGGATGTGTAAAAGACTTGAAGTAGCTCAAATAGACGTATAATGGGAAAGCCAAAGTTTTGTCGTTTCGTTATTGTGTCAACACTTTTGACCGTTTCTAGGAAATTAAACAACGATGTGAGTAGATGAGCACGAAAATATCCCGTTAGCGATAATTATTTCTGAAGTTATTTCGATACGACACAAAATTTATGAATGAAACAATTTACACATTCGAAAGACGTAGTCGTTAAGGAGAATTAAAATAAATGTTTTACAGCATAAAGTATTTGTTTTATGAACCTTTATAGTAAAAGTAGGAAAACGAAGCAGAGTGGCGCAGTGGGAGCGTGCTGGGCCCATAACCCAGAGGTCCGTGGATCGAAACCACGCTCTGCTACAATGTTTTTCTTTTCACTAGATATTGCAAAGAAAGGCACGTGTGTAAAGCCATAAACTCTCGTCTTACGGTTTCACATAAAGCTTCTAAATAATTACCCTTTGTTCTACTCCATCGAGAGTTGCTAGTAAAATTTCAAAGTTAGAAGAAATATAAAGAAAACAAGGTGAAACGAAGAGGTTTTTTATTAAAACTTATACGTACTGCTATACGATAAATGTATAAACTGTTTAGTTTCACCTAGGAACGTTTTTCGCCTTATAGCTGAGTAAGAATAAAGGCTATTAAAATGTCATTTCCACAAACTAGAAGAATCAGAATATTCGAAATTATATTATGATGAAAATAGTGATAAACAACGAAAGTAAGGAATGCGGTAGAATCGTTTAGTTTCAATAATCTAAGTTGGAAATGTGTGAATTACGTTAACTAACTTTCTATGTTTTCTCTGTGTACGTACAGAATTTACGAATAAAATAAATTCACAATACAAGTTCACTTGTAAATATATTATAGAAGTAACGCTATTTTTATGTTAAACGGCATTCCTCTGGATTATATGGCAATTTCTATACATTTCACGTAGTTTTACAAGTAAATAAAAGCGAAAACTTAAAAGTAAACAAATAGAATCGCAACACTTTCCTCAGTACGACATTATCATTTTTCACAGAAAAAATATGTAATAATTTATTACCAATTTTTCGAATTCAGTAGGAAGTTTGAAAACGTCGTTCTTTATGACGTCTCCTGCATTACACGATAACTTCACTCTTAAGTGTTTAATTGAAAATTTCACAAATATCGTATATTGTTGACTGCGTATTTACAAACTTACTAAAAGTTAGAGACCTTTCATGTGACAAGTGTCTACAAAATACATTACGTTCATCTAAAGGGAATAATCAAAACCTTTTTTGTCATTAAACCACTTAAACTCGCCATTTCATCCACCAACAAAACAACACGAGCAAATGAAATTATTCATAATCGGTTAAAAATATATAATCGTACGTTTACCGAGAGTTGTAAGACTTTTTTTTAGACACGTCCAAAGTTTCCAAATGACATTTCGTTAATGTCCCAATAGTACACACTCCGATTTTTATTTCTTGGTAAACAATAACATCGTCGAATTGTCTCAAAAAAGGAAACGAAACGTTTTGAAAACTTGTTATTTGAGAAGTGTCCCATACGTATCTATTTTCACTCTCACATTCGTCACGAAGTTAGAGATCCCTTAAGCTTGAACCAATCTGCACAAAAATTAATTACGTTTTATTCACAAAGCCAAAGGAATAGAGGAACGTGTTATTATACGAGAAATCGTGACGAAATTTCCCGTACCTTTTCACTGTTTTCTTCTGAATCTTTCTGTATAACATCTTTGGTAAGAACAAGTAAGAATAGAAATCAAAGATAAAAAATAAAGGAAAATATATGTTAGTTGCTCCAAAACATCCTAGTTGCATTTCAAATATGAAAGAAGAATAGTTAGCTATATCGTTCGTTAAAAAATAACTGCGTTTCAAAATCAAATTTAAAAATATCGAAAAGGCTATCGACGAAGGTTTATAAATCGTGAACTTGATGTTCTTTTCCTTACGTTTCATCTGTCGCTCTTTCCGTTATCTACTTTATTGTCGTATTATTTGAAAAAACAAATCTTCATTCTTTGCTTTTATTCCACTTTGTTTTACTTCTAAACTTTTAATCGACGACATATCAATACTTTCAAGAAAGCATCACATTTCATAAATTTCGGACCTGGCATGACTTTTGACATATTGAAACAAGATATCCGTATAGAATTTTTTCCCTATTTCTTACACATTAATATAATATCATAATATTAAATATCCTTGAAATGTGTGTTTGCCGTTAGTTTCGAAATCGCTTGTAACATACATATCGTTGAATATTAAAAAATCACAGTATCGTAAATTTCGTTTAATGACAAGAATTGGATGTGTAAAAGACTTGAAGTAGCTCAAATAGACGTATAATGGGAAAGCCAAAGTTTTGTCGTTTCGTTATTGTGTCAACACTTTTGACCGTTTCTAGGAAATTAAACAACGATGTGAGTAGATGAGCACGAAAATATCCCGTTAGCGATAATTATTTCTGAAGTTATTTCGATACGACACAAAATTTATGAATGAAACAATTTACACATTCGAAAGACGTAGTCGTTAAGGAGAATTAAAATAAATGTTTTACAGCATAAAGTATTTGTTTTATGAACCTTTATAGTAAAAGTAGGAAAACGAAGCAGAGTGGCGCAGTGGGAGCGTGCTGGGCCCATAACCCAGAGGTCCGTGGATCGAAACCACGCTCTGCTACAATGTTTTTCTTTTCACTAGATATTGCAAAGAAAGGCACGTGTGTAAAGCCATAAACTCTCGTCTTACGGTTTCACATAAAGCTTCTAAATAATTACCCTTTGTTCTACTCCATCGAGAGTTGCTAGTAAAATTTCAAAGTTAGAAGAAATATAAAGAAAACAAGGTGAAACGAAGAGGTTTTTTATTAAAACTTATACGTACTGCTATACGATAAATGTATAAACTGTTTAGTTTCACCTAGGAACGTTTTTCGCCTTATAGCTGAGTAAGAATAAAGGCTATTAAAATGTCATTTCCACAAACTAGAAGAATCAGAATATTCGAAATTATATTATGATGAAAATAGTGATAAACAACGAAAGTAAGGAATGCGGTAGAATCGTTTAGTTTCAATAATCTAAGTTGGAAATGTGTGAATTACGTTAACTAACTTTCTATGTTTTCTCTGTGTACGTACAGAATTTACGAATAAAATAAATTCACAATACAAGTTCACTTGTAAATATATTATAGAAGTAACGCTATTTTTATGTTAAACGGCATTCCTCTGGATTATATGGCAATTTCTATACATTTCACGTAGTTTTACAAGTAAATAAAAGCGAAAACTTAAAATGTAAACAAATAGAATCGCAACACTTTCCTCAGTACGACATTATCATTTTTCACAGAAAAAATATGTAATAATTTATTACCAATTTTTCGAATTCAGTAGGAAGTTTGAAAACGTCGTTCTTTATGACGTCTCCTGCATTACACGATAACTTCACTCTTAAGTGTTTAATTAAAAATTTCACAAATATCGTATATTGTTGACTGCGTATTTACAAACTTACTAAAATTAGAGACCTTTCATGTGACAAGTGTCTACAAAATACATTACGTTCATCAAAAGGGAATAATCAAAACCTTTTTTGTCATTAAACCACTTAAACTCGCCATTTCATCCACCAACAAAACAACACGAGCAAATGAAATTATTCATAATCGGTTAAAAATATATAATCGTACGTTTACCGAGAGTTGTAAGACTTTTTTTTAGACACGTCCAAAGTTTCCAAATGACATTTCGTTAATGTCCCAATAGTACACACTCCGATTTTTATTTCTTGGTAAACAATAACATCGTCGAATTGTCTCAAAAAAGGAAACGAAACGTTTTGAAAACTTGTTATTTGAGAAGTGTCCCATACGTATCTATTTTCACTCTCACATTCGTCACGAAGTTAGAGATCCCTTAAGCTTGAACCAATCTGCACAAAAATTAATTACGTTTTATTCACAAAGCCAAAGGAATAGAGGAATGTGTTATTATACGAGAAATCGTGACGAAATTTCCCGTACCTTTTCACTGTTTTCTTCTGAATCTTTCTGTATAACATCTTTGGTAAGAACAAGTAAGAATAGAAATCAAAGATAAAAAATAAAGGAAAATATATGTTAGTTGCTCCAAAACATCCTAGTTGCATTTCAAATATGAAAGAAGAATAGTTAGCTATATCGTTCGTTAAAAAATAACTGCGTTTCAAAATCAAATTTAAAAATATCGAAAAGGCTATCGACGAAGGTTTATAAATCGTGAACTTGATGTTCTTTTCCTTACGTTTCATCTGTCGCTCTTTCCGTTATCTACTTTATTGTCGTATTATTTGAAAAACAAATCTTCATTCTTTGCTTTTATTCCACTTTGTTTTACTTCTAAACTTTTAATCGACGATATATCAATACTTTCAAGAAAGCATCACATTTCATAAATTTCGGACCTGGCATGACTTTTGACATATTGAAACAAGATATCCGTATAGAATTTTTTCCCTATTTCTTACACATTAATATAATATCATAATATTAAATATCCTTGAAATGTGTGTTTGCCGTTAGTTTCGAAATCGCTTGTAACATACATATCGTTGAATATTAAAAAATCACAGTATCGTAAATTTCGTTTAATGACAAGAATTGGATGTGTAAAAGACTTGAAGTAGCTCAAATAGACGTATAATGGGAAAGCCAAAGTTTTGTCGTTTCGTTATTGTGTCAACACTTTTGACCGTTTCTAGGAAATTAAACAACGATGTGAGTAGATGAGCACGAAAATATCCCGTTAGCGATAATTATTTCTGAAGTTATTTCGATACGACACAAAATTTATGAATGAAACAATTTACACATTCGAAAGACGTAGTCGTTAAGGAGAATTAAAATAAATGTTTTACAGCATAAAGTATTTGTTTTATGAACCTTTATAGTAAAAGTAGGAAAACGAAGCAGAGTGGCGCAGTGGGAGCGTGCTGGGCCCATAACCCAGAGGTCCGTGGATCGAAACCACGCTCTGCTACAATGTTTTTCTTTTCACTAGATATTGCAAAGAAAGGCACGTGTGTAAAGCCATAAACTCTCGTCTTACGGTTTCACATAAAGCTTCTAAATAATTACCCTTTGTTCTACTCCATCGAGAGTTGCTAGTAAAATTTCAAAGTTAGAAGAAATATAAAGAAAACAAGGTGAAACGAAGAGGTTTTTTATTAAAACTTATACGTACTGCTATACGATAAATGTATAAACTGTTTAGTTTCACCTAGGAACGTTTTTCGCCTTATAGCTGAGTAAGAATAAAGGCTATTAAAATGTCATTTCCACAAACTAGAAGAATCAGAATATTCGAAATTATATTATGATGAAAATAGTGATAAACAACGAAAGTAAGGAATGCGGTAGAATCGTTTAGTTTCAATAATCTAAGTTGGAAATGTGTGAATTACGTTAACTAACTTTCTATGTTTTCTCTGTGTACGTACAGAATTTACGAATAAAATAAATTCACAATACAAGTTCACTTGTAAATATATTATAGAAGTAACGCTATTTTTATGTTAAACGGCATTCCTCTGGATTATATGGCAATTTCTATACATTTAACGTAGTTTTACAAGTAAATAAAAGCGAAAACTTAAAAGTAAACAAATAGAATCGCAACACTTTCCTCAGTACGACATTATCATTTTTCACAGAAAAATATGTAATAATTTATTACCAATTTTTCGAATTCAGTAGGAAGTTTGAAAACGTCGTTCTTTATGACGTCTCCTGCATTACACGATAACTTCACTCTTAAGTGTTTAATTAAAATTTCACAAATATCGTATATTGTTGACTGTGTATTTACAAACTTACTAAAATTAGAGACCTTTCATGTGACAAGTGTCTACAAAATACATTACGTTCATCAAAAGGGAATAATCAAAACCTTTTTTGTCATTAAACCACTTAAACTCGCCATTTCATCCACCAACAAAACAACACGAGCAAATGAAATTATTCATAATCGGTTAAAAATATATAATCGTACGTTTACCGAGAGTTGTAAGACTTTTTTTTAGACACGTCCAAAGTTTCCAAATGACATTTCGTTAATGTCCCAATAGTACACACTCCGATTTTTATTTCTTGGTAAACAATAACATCGTCGAATTGTCTCAAAAAAGGAAACGAAACGTTTTGAAAACTTGTTATTTGAGAAGTGTCCCATACGTATCTATTTTCACTCTCACATTCGTCACGAAGTTAGAGATCCCTTAAGCTTGAACCAATCTGCACAAAAATTAATTACGTTTTATTCACAAAGCCAAAGGAATAGAGGAATGTGTTATTATACGAGAAATCGTGACGAAATTTCCCGTACCTTTTCACTGTTTTCTTCTGAATCTTTCTGTATAACATCTTTGGTAAGAACAAGTAAGAATAGAAATCAAAGATAAAAAATAAAGGAAAATATATGTTAGTTGCTCCAAAACATCCTAGTTGCATTTCAAATATGAAAGAAGAATAGTTAGCTATATCGTTCGTTAAAAAATAACTGCGTTTCAAAATCAAATTTAAAAATATCGAAAAGGCTATCGACGAAGGTTTATAAATCGTGAACTTGATGTTCTTTTCCTTACGTTTCATCTGTCGCTCTTTCCGTTATCTACTTTATTGTCGTATTATTTGAAAAACAAATCTTCATTCTTTGCTTTTATTCCACTTTGTTTTACTTCTAAACTTTTAATCGACGATATATCAATACTTTCAAGAAAGCATCACATTTCATAAATTTCGGACCTGGCATGACTTTTGACATATTGAAACAAGATATCCGTATAGAATTTTTCCCTATTTCTTACACATTAATATAATATCATAATATTAAATATCCTTGAAATGTGTGTTTGCCGTTAGTTTCGAAATCGCTTGTAACATACATATCGTTGAATATTAAAAAATCACAGTATCGTAAATTTCGTTTAATGACAAGAATTGGATGTGTAAAAGACTTGAAGTAGCTCAAATAGACGTATAATGGGAAAGCCAAAGTTTTGTCGTTTCGTTATTGTGTCAACACTTTTGACCGTTTCTAGGAAATTAAACAACGATGTGAGTAGATGAGCACGAAAATATCCCGTTAGCGATAATTATTTCTGAAGTTATTTCGATACGACACAAAATTTATGAATGAAACAATTTACACATTCGAAAGACGTAGTCGTTAAGGAGAATTAAAATAAATGTTTTACAGCATAAAGTATTTGTTTTATGAACCTTTATAGTAAAACTAGGAAAACGAAGCAGAGTGGCGCAGTGGGAGCGTGCTGGGCCCAAAACCCAGAGGTCCGTGGATCGAAACCACGCTCTGCTACAATGTTTTTCTTTTCACTAGATATCGCAAAGAAAGGCACGTGTGTAAAGCCATAAACTCTCGTCTTACGGTTTCACATAAAGCTTCTAAATAATTACCCTTTGTTCTACTCCATCGAGAGTTGCTAGTAAAATTTCAAAGTTAGAAGAAATATAAAGAAAACAAGGTGAAACGAAGAGGTTTTATTAAAACTTATACGTACTGCTATACGATAAATGTATAAACTGTTTAGTTTCACCTAGGAACGTTTTTCGCCTTATAGCTGAGTAAGAATAAAGGCTATTAAAATGTCATTTCCACAAAATAGAAGAATCAGAATATTCGAAATTATATTATGATGAAAATAGTGATAAACAACGAAAGTAAGGAATGCGGTAGAATCGTTTAGTTTCAATAATCTAAGTTGGAAATGTGTGAATTACGTTAACTAACTTTCTATGTTTTCTCTGTGTACGTACAGAATTTACGAATAAAATAAATTCACAATACAAGTTCACTTGTAAATATATTATAGAAGTAACGCTATTTTTATGTTAAACGGCATTCCTCTGGATTATATGGCAATTTCTATACATTTAACGTAGTTTTACAAGTAAATAAAAGCGAAAACCCAAAAGGTAAACAAATAGAATCGCAACACTTTCCTCAGTACGACATTATCATTTTTCACAGAAAAAATATGTAATAATTTATTACCAATTTTTCGAATTCAGTAGGAAGTTTGAAAACGTCGTTCTTTATGACGTCTCCTGCATTACACGATAACTTCACTCTTAAGTGTTTAATTAAAAATTTCACAAATATCGTATATTGTTGACTGTGTATTTACAAACTTACTAAAATTAGAGACCTTTCATGTGACAAGTGTCTACAAAATACATTACGTTCATCAAAAGGGAATAATCAAAACCTTTTTTGTCATTAAACCACTTAAACTCGCCATTTCATCCACCAACAAAACAACACGAGCAAATGAAATTATTCATAATCGGTTAAAAATATATAATCGTACGTTTACCGAGAGTTGTAAGACTTTTTTTAGACACGTCCAAAGTTTCCAAATGACATTTCGTTAATGTCCCAATAGTACACACCCGATTTTTATTTCTTGGTAAACAATAACATCGTCGAATTGTCTCAAAAAGGAAACGAAACGTTTTGAAAACTTGTTATTTGAGAAGTGTCCCATACGTATCTATTTTCACTCTCACATTCGTCACGAAGTTAGAGATCCCTTAAGCTTGAACCAATCTGCACAAAAAATTAATTACGTTTTATTCACAAAGCCAAAGGAATAGAGGAATGTGTTATTATACGAGAAATCGTGACGAAATTTCCCGTACCTTTTCACTGTTTTCTTCTGAATCTTTCTGTATAACATCTTTGGTAAGAACAAGTAAGAATAGAAATCAAAGATAAAAAATAAAGGAAAATATATGTTAGTTGCTCCAAAACATCCTAGTTGCATTTCAAATATGAAAGAAGAATAGTTAGCTATATCGTTCGTTAAAAAATAACTGCGTTTCAAAATCAAATTTAAAAATATCGAAAAGGCTATCGACGAAGGTTTATAAATCGTGAACTTGATGTTCTTTTCCTTACGTTTCATCTGTCGCTCTTTCCGTTATCTACTTTATTGTCGTATTATTTGAAAAACAAATCTTCATTCTTTGCTTTTATTCCACTTTGTTTTACTTCTAAACTTTTAATCGACGATATATCAATACTTTCAAGAAAGCATCACATTTCATAAATTTCGGACCTGGCATGACTTTTGACATATTGAAACAAGATATCCGTATAGAATTTTTTCCCTATTTCTTACACATTAATATAATATCATAATATTAAATATCCTTGAAATGTGTGTTTGCCGTTAGTTTCGAAATCGCTTGTAACATACATATCGTTGAATATTAAAAAATCACAGTATCGTAAATTTCGTTTAATGACAAGAATTGGATGTGTAAAAGACTTGAAGTAGCTCAAATAGACGTATAATGGGAAAGCCAAAGTTTTGTCGTTTCGTTATTGTGTCAACACTTTTGACCGTTTCTAGGAAATTAAACAACGATGTGAGTAGATGAGCACGAAAATATCCCGTTAGCGATAATTATTTCTGAAGTTATTTCGATACGACACAAAATTTATAAATGAAAATATTTACACATTCGAAAGACGTAGTCGTTAAGGAGAATTAAAATAAATGTTTTACAGCATAAAGTATTTGTTTTATGAACCTTTATAGTAAAAGTAGGAAAACGAAGCAGAGTGGCGCAGTGGGAGCGTGCTGGTCCCATAACCCAGAGGTCCGTGGATCGAAACCACGCTCTGCTACAATGTTTTTCTTTTCACTAGATATCGCAAAGAAAAACACGTGTGTAAAGCCATAAACTCTCGTCTTGCGGTTTCACATAAAGCTTCTTAATAATTACCCTTTGTTCCACTCCATCGAGAGTTGCTAGTAAAATTTCAAAGTTAGAAGAAATATAAAGAAAACAAGGTGAAACGAAGAGGTTTTTTATTAAAACTTATACGTACTGCTATACGATAAATGTATAAACTGTTTAGTTTCACCTAGGAACGTTTTTCGCCTTATAGCTGAGTAAGAATAAAGGCTATTAAAATGTCATTTACACAAAATAGAAGAATCAGAATATTCGAAATTATATTATGATGAAAATAGTGATAAACAACGAAAGTAAGGAATGCGGTAGAATCGTTTAGTTTCAATAATCTAAGTTGGGAATGTGTGAATTACGTTAACTAACTTTCTATGTTTTTCTCTGTGTACGTACAGAATTTACGAATAAAATAAATTCACAATACAAGTTCACTTGTAAATATATTATAGAAGTAACGCTATTTTTAGGTTAAACGGCATTTTTCTGGATTATATGGCAACTTCTATACATTTAACGTAGTTTTACAAGTAAATAAAAGCGAAAACCCCCAAAAGGTAAACAAATAGAATCGCAACACTTTCCTCAGTACGACATTATCATTTTTCACAGAAAAAATATGTAATAATTTATTACCAATTTTTCGAATTCAGTAGGAAGTTTGAAAACGTCGTTCTTTATGACGTCTCCTGCATTACACGATAACTTCACTCTTAAGTGTTTAATTAAAAATTTCACAAATATCGTATATTGTTGACTGTGTATTTACAAACTTACTAAAAATTAGAGACCTTTCATGTGACAAGTGTCTACAAAATATATTACGTTCATCAAAATGGAATAATCAAAACCTTTTTTGTCATTAAACCACTTAAACTCGCCATTTCATCCACCAACAAAACAACACGAGCAAATGAAATTATTCATAATCGGTTAAAATATATATAATCGTACGTTTACCGAGAGTTGTAAGACTTTTTTTAGACACGTCCAAAGTTTCCAAATGACATTTCGTTAATGTCCCAATAGTACACACTCCGATTTTTATTTCTTGGTAAACAATAACATCGTCGAATTGTCTCAAAAAGGAAACGAAACGTTTTGAAAACTTGTTATTTGAGAAGTGTCCCATACGTATCTATTTTCACTCTCACATTCGTCACGAAGTTAGAGATCCCTTAAGCTTGAACCAATCTGCACAAAAATTAATTACGTTTTATTCACAAAGCCAAAGGAATAGAGGAATGTGTTATTATACGAGAAATCGTGACGAAATTTCCCGAACCTTTTCACTGTTTTCTTCTCAATCTTTCTGTATAACATCTTTGGTAAGAACAAGTAAGAATAGAAATCAAAGATAAAAAATAAAGGAAAATATATGTTAGTTGCTCCAAAACATCCTAGTTGCATTTCAAATATGAAAGAAGAATAGTTAGCTATATCGTTCGTTAAAAAATAACTGCGTTTCAAAATCAAATTTAAAAATATCGAAAAGGCTATCGACGAAGGTTTATAAATCGTGAACTTGATGTTCTTTTCCTTACGTTTCATCTGTCGCTCTTTCCGTTATCTACTTTATTGTCGTATTATTTGAAAAACAAATCTTCATTCTTTGCTTTTATTCCACTTTGTTTTACTTCTAAACTTTTAATCGACGATATATCAATACTTTCAAGAAAGCATCACATTTCATAAATTTCGGACCTGGCATGACTTTTGACATATTGAAACAAGATATCCGTATAGAATTTTTTCCCTATTTCTTACACATTAATATAATATCATAATATTAAATATCCTTGAAATGTGTGTTTGCTGTTAGTTTCGAAATCGCTTGTAACATACATATCGTTGAATATTAAAAAATCACAGTATCGTAAATTTCGTTTAATGACAAGAATTGGATGTGTAAAAGACTTGAAGTAGCTCAAATAGACGTATAATGGGAAAGCCAAAGTTTTGTCGTTTCGTTATTGTGTCAACACTTTTGACCGTTTCTAGGAAATTAAACAACGATGTGAGTAGATGAGCACGAAAATATCCCGTTAGCGATAATTATTTCTGAAGTTATTTCGATACGACACAAAATTTATAAATGAAAATATTTACACATTCGAAAGACGTAGTCGTTAAGGAGAATTAAAATAAATGTTTTACAGCATAAAGTATTTGTTTTATGAACCTTTATAGTAAAAGTAGGAAAACGAAGCAGAGTGGCGCAGTGGGAGCGTGCTGGGCCCATAACCCAGAGGTCCGTGGATCGAAACCACGCTCTGCTACAATGTTTTTCTTTTAACTAGATATCGCAAAGAAAGACACGTGTGTAAAGCCATAAACTTTTGTCTTGCGGTTTCACATAAAGCTTCTAAATAATTACCCTTTGTTCTACTCCATCGAGAGTTGCTAGTAAAATTTCAAAGTTAGAAGAAATATAAAGAAAACAAGGTGAAACGAAGAGGTTTTTATTAAAACTTATACGTACTGCTATACGATAAATGTATAAACTGTTTAGTTTCACCTAGGAACGTTTTTCGCCTTATAGCTGAGTAAGAATAAAGGCTATTAAAATGTCATTTCCACAAAATAGAAGAATCAGAATATTCGAAATTATATTATGATGAAAATAGTGATAAACAACGAAAGTAAGGAATGCGGTAGAATCGTTTAGTTTCAATAATCTAAGTTGGAAATGTGTGAATTACGTTAACTAACTTTCTATGTTTTTCTCTGTGTACGTACAGAATTTACGAATAAAATAAATTCACAATACAAGTTCACTTGTAAATATATTATAGAAGTAACGCTATTTTTATGTTAAACGGCATTCCTCTGGATTATATGGCAATTTCTATACATTTAACGTAGTTTTACAAGTAAATAAAAGCGAAAAACCCAAAAGGTAAACAAATAGAATCGCAACACTTTCCTCAGTACGACATTATCATTTTTCACAGAAAAAATATGTAATAATTTATTACCAATTTTTCGAATTCAGTAGGAAGTTTGAAAACGTCGTTCTTTATGACGTCTCCTGCATTACACGATAACTTCACTCTTAAGTGTTTAATTAAAAATTTCACAAATATCGTATATTGTTGACTGTGTATTTACAAACTTACTAAAATTAGAGACCTTTCATGTGACAAGTGTCTACAAAATACATTACGTTCATCAAAAGGGAATAATCAAAACCTTTTTTGTCATTAAACCACTTAAACTCACCATTTCATCCACCAACAAAACAACACGAGCAAATGAAATTATTCATAATCGGTTAAAATATATAATCGTACGTTTACCGAGAGTTGTAAGACTTTTTTTAGACACGTCCAAAGTTTCCAAATGACATTTCGTTAATGTCCCAATAGTACACACTCCGATTTTTATTTCTTGGTAAACAATAACATCGTCGAATTGTCTCAAAAAGGAAACGAAACGTTTTGAAAACTTGTTATTTGAGAAGTGTCCCATACGTATCTATTTTCACTCTCACATTCGTCACGAAGTTAGAGATCCCTTAAGCTTGAACCAATCTGCACAAAAATTAATTACGTTTTATTCACAAAGCCAAAGGAATAGAGGAATGTGTTATTATACGAGAAATCGTGACGAAATTTCCCGAACCTTTTCACTGTTTTCTTCTCAATCTTTCTGTATAACATCTTTGGTAAGAACAAGTAAGAATAGAAATCAAAGATAAAAAATAAAGGAAAATATATGTTAGTTGCTCCAAAACATCCTAGTTGCATTTCAAATATGAAAGAAGAATAGTTAGCTATATCGTTCGTTAAAAAATAACTGCGTTTCAAAATCAAATTTAAAAATATCGAAAAGGCTATCGACGAAGGTTTATAAATCGTGAACTTGATGTTCTTTTCCTTACGTTTCATCTGTCGCTCTTTCCGTTATCTACTTTATTGTCGTATTATTTGAAAAACAAATCTTCATTCTTTGCTTTTATTCCACTTTGTTTTACTTCTAAACTTTTAATCGACGATATATCAATACTTTCAAGAAAGCATCACATTTCATAAATTTCGGACCTGGCATGACTTTTGACATATTGAAACAAGATATCCGTATAGAATTTTTTCCCTATTTCTTACACATTAATATAATATCATAATATTAAATATCCTTGAAATGTGTGTTTGCTGTTAGTTTCGAAATCGCTTGTAACATACATATCGTTGAATATTAAAAATCACAGTATCGTAAATTTCGTTTAATGACAAGAATTGGACGTGTAAAAGACTTGAAGTAGCTCTAATAGACGTATAATGGGAAAGCCAAAGTTTTGTCGTTTCGTTATTGTGTCAACACTTTGACCGTTTCTAGGAAATTAAACAACGATGTGAGTAGATGAGCACGAAAATATCCCGTTAGCGATAATTATTTCTGAAGTTATTTCGATACGACACAAAATTTATGAATGAAACAATTTACACATTCGAAAGACGTAGTCGTTAAGGAGAATTAAAATAAATGTTTTACAGCATAAAGTATTTGTTTTATGAACCTTTATAGTAAAAGTAGGAAAACGAAGCAGAGTGGCGCAGTGGGAGCGTGCTGGGCCCATAACCCAGAGGTCCGTGGATCGAAACCACGCTCTGCTACAATGTTTTTCTTTTCACTAGATATCGCAAAGAAAGGCACGTGTGTAAAGCCATAAACTCTCGTCTTGCGGTTTCACATAAAGCTTCTAAATAATTACCCTTTGTTCAACTCCATCGAGAGTTGCTAGTAAAATTTCAAAGTTAGAAGAAATATAAAGAAAACAAGGTGAAACGAAGAGGTTTCTATTAAAACTTATACGTACTGCTATACGATAAATGTATAAACTGTTTAGTTTCACCTAGGAACGTTTTTCGCCTTATAGCTGAGTAAGAATAAAGGCTATTAAAATGTCATTTCCACAAAATAGAAGAATCAGAATATTCGAAATTATATTATGATGAAAATAGTGATAAACAACGAAAGTAAGGAATGCGGTAGAATCGTTTAGTTTCAATAATCTAAGTTGGAAATGTGTGAATTACGTTAACTAACTTTCTATGTTTTTCTCTGTGTACGTACAGAATTTACGAATAAAATAAATTCACAATACAAGTTCACTTGTAAATATATTATAGAAGTAACGCTATTTTTATGTTAAACGGCATTCCTCTGGATTATATGGCAACTTCTATACATTTAACGTAGTTTTACAAGTAAATAAAAGCGAAAAACCCAAAAGGTAAACAAATAGAATCGCAACACTTTCCTCAGTACGACATTATCATTTTTCACAGAAAAAATATGTAATAATTTATTACCAATTTTCGAATTCAGTAGGAAGTTTGAAAACGTCGTTCTTTATGACGTCTCCTGCATTACACGATAACTTCACTCTTAAGTGTTTAATTAAAAATTTCACAAATATCGTATATTGTTGACTGTGTATTTACAAACTTACTAAAAATTAGAGACCTTTCATGTGACAAGTGTCTACAAAATACATTACGTTCATCAAAAGGGAATAATCAAAACCTTTTTTGTCATTAAACCACTTAAACTCGCCATTTCATCCACCAACAAAACAACACGAGCAAATGAAATTATTCATAATCGGTTAAAAATATATAATCGTACGTTTACCGAGAGTTGTAAGACTTTTTTTTTAGACACGTCCAAAGTTTCCAAATGACATTTCGTTAATGTCCCAATAGTACACACTCCGATTTTTATTTCTTGGTAAACAATAACATCGTCGAATTGTCTCAAAAAAGGAAACGAAACGTTTTGAAAACTTGTTATTTGAGAAGTGTCCCATACGTATCTATTTTCACTCTCACATTCGTCACGAAGTTAGAGATCCCTTAAGCTTGAACCAATCTGCACAAAAATTAATTACGTTTTATTCACAAAGCCAAAGGAATAGAGGAATGTGTTATTATACGAGAAATCGTGACGAAATTTCCCGAACCTTTTCACTGTTTTCTTCTGAATCTTTCTGTATAACATCTTTGGTAAGAACAAGTAAGAATAGAAATCAAAGATAAAAAATAAAGGAAAATATATGTTAGTTGCTCCAAAACATCCTAGTTGCATTTCAAATATGAAAGAAGAATAGTTAGCTATATCGTTCGTTAAAAAATAACTGCGTTTCAAAATCAAATTTAAAAATATCGAAAAGGCTATCGACGAAGGTTTATAAATCGTGAACTTGATGTTCTTTTCCTTACGTTTCATCTGTCGCTCTTTCCGTTATCTACTTTATTGTCGTATTATTTGAAAAACAAATCTTCATTCTTTGCTTTTATTCCACTTTGTTTTACTTCTAAACTTTTAATCGACGATATATCAATACTTTCAAGAAAGCATCACATTTCATAAATTTCGGACCTGGCATGACTTTTGACATATTGAAACAAGATATCCGTATAGAATTTTTTCCCTATTTCTTACACATTAATATAATATCACAATATTAAATATCCTTGAAATGTGTGTTTGCCGTTAGTTTCGAAATCGCTTGTAACATACATATCGTTGAATATTAAAAATCACAGTATCGTAAATTTCGTTTAATGACAAGAATTGGACGTGTAAAAGACTTGAAGTAGCTCTAATAGACGTATAATGGGAAAGCCAAAGTTTTGTCGTTTCGTTATTGTGTCAACACTTTGACCGTTTCTAGGAAATTAAACAACGATGTGAGTAGATGAGCACGAAAATATCCCGTTAGCGATAATTATTTCTGAAGTTATTTCGATACGACACAAAATTTATGAATGAAACAATTTACACATTCGAAAGACGTAGTCGTTAAGGGGAACTAAAATAAATGTTTTACAGCATAAAGTATTTGTTTTATGAACCTTTATAGTAAAAGTAGGAAAACGAAGCAGAGTGGCGCAGTGGGAGCGTGCTGGGCCCATAACCCAGAGGTCCGTGGATCGAAACCACGCTCTGCTACAATGTTTTTCTTTTCACTAGATATTGCAAAGAAAGGCACGTGTGTAAAGCCATAAACTCTCGTCTTACGGTTTCACATAAAGCTTCTAAATAATTACCCTTTGTTCTACTCCATCGAGAGTTGCTAGTAAAATTTCAAAGTTAGAAGAAATATAAAGAAAACAAGGTGAAACGAAGAGGTTTTTTATTAAAACTTATACGTACTGCTATACGATAAATGTATAAACTGTTTAGTTTCACCTAGGAACGTTTTTCGCCTTATAGCTGAGTAAGAATAAATGGCTATTAAAATGTCATTTCCACAAAATAGAAGAATCAGAATATTCGAAATTATATTATGATGAAAATAGTGATAAACAACGAAAATAAGGAATGCGGTAGAATCGTTTAGTTTCAATAATCTAAGTTGGAAATGTGTGAATTACGTTAACTAACTTTCTGTTTTTCTCTGTGTACGTACAAAATTTACGAATAAAATAAATTCACAATACAAGTTCACTTGTAAATATATTATAGAAGTAACGCTATTTTTATGTTAAACGGCATTCCTCTGGATTATATGGCAATTTCTATACATTTCACGTAGTTTTACAAGTAAATAAAAGCGAAAAACTTAAAAAGTAAACAAATAGAATCGCAACACTTTCCTCAGTACGACATTATCATTTTTCACAGAAAAAATATGTAATAATTTATTACCAATTTTTCGAATTCAGTAGGAAGTTTGAAAACGTCGTTCTTTATGACGTCTCCTGCATTACACGATAACTTCACTCTTAAGTGTTTAATTAAAAATTTCACAAATATCGTATATTGTTGACTGTGTATTTACAAACTTACTAAAAATTAGAGACCTTTCATGTGACAAGTGTCTACAAAATACATTACGTTCATCAAAAGGGAATAATCAAAACCTTTTTTGTCATTAAACCACTTAAACTCGCCATTTCATCCACCAACAAAACAACACGAGCAAATGAAATTATTCATAATCGGTTAAAATATATAATCGTACGTTTACCGAGAGTTGTAAGACTTTTTTTTAGACACGTCCAAAGTTTCCAAATGACATTTCGTTAATGTCCCAATAGTACACACCCGATTTTTATTTCTTGGTAAACAATAACATCGTCGAATTGTCTCAAAAAGGAAACGAAACGTTTTGAAAACTTGTTATTTGAGAAGTGTCCCATACGTATCTATTTTCACTCTCACATTCGTCACGAAGTTAGAGATCCCTTAAGCTTGAACCAATCTGCACAAAAATTAATTACGTTTTATTCACAAAGCCAAAGGAATAGAGGAATGTGTTATTATACGAGAAATCGTGACGAAATTTCCCGAACCTTTTCACTGTTTTCTTCTCAATCTTTCTGTATAACATCTTTGGTAAGAACAAGTAAGAATAGAAATCAAAGATAAAAAATAAAGGAAAATATATGTTAGTTGCTCCAAAACATCCTAGTTGCATTTCAAATATGAAAGAAGAATAGTTAGCTATATCGTTCGTTAAAAAATAACTGCGTTTCAAAATCAAATTTAAAAATATCGAAAAGGCTATCGACGAAGGTTTATAAATCGTGAACTTGATGTTCTTTTCCTTACGTTTCATCTGTCGCTCTTTCCGTTATCTACTTTATTGTCGTATTATTTGAAAAACAAATCTTCATTCTTTGCTTTTATTCCACTTTGTTTTACTTCTAAACTTTTAATCGACGATATATCAATACTTTCAAGAAAGCATCACATTTCATAAATTTCGGACCTGGCATGACTTTTGACATATTGAAACAAGATATCCGTATAGAATTTTTTCCCTATTTCTTACACATTAATATAATATCATAATATTAAATATCCTTGAAATGTGTGTTTGCCGTTAGTTTCGAAATCGCTTGTAACATACATATCGTTGAATATTAAAAAATCACAGTATCGTAAATTTCGTTTAATGACAAGAATTGGATGTGTAAAAGACTTGAAGTAGCTCAAATAGACGTATAATGGGAAAGCCAAAGTTTTGTCGTTTCGTTATTGTGTCAACACTTTGACCGTTTCTAGGAAATTAAACAACGATGTGAGTAGATGAGCACGAAAATATCCCGTTAGCGATAATTATTTCTGAAGTTATTTCGATACGACACAAAATTTATGAATGAAACAATTTACACATTCGAAAGACGTAGTCGTTAAGGAGAATTAAAATAAATGTTTTACAGCATAAAGTATTTGTTTTATGAACCTTTATAGTAAAAGTAGGAAAACGAAGCAGAGTGGCGCAGTGGGAGCGTGCTGGGCCCATAACCCAGAGGTCCGTGGATCGAAACCACGCTCTGCTACAATGTTTTTCTTTCACTAGATATTGCAAAGAAAGGCACGTGTGTAAACCATAAACTCTCGTCTTGCGGTTTCACATAAAGCTTCTAAATAATTACCCTTTGTTCTACTCCATCGAGAGTTGCTAGTAAAATTTCAAAGTTAGAAGAAATATAAAGAAAACAAGGTGAAACGAAGAGGTTTTATTAAAACTTATACGTACTGCTATACGATAAATGTATAAACTGTTTAGTTTCACCTAGGAACGTTTTTCGCCTTATAGCTGAGTAAGAATAAAGGCTATTAAAATGTCATTTCCACAAAATAGAAGAATCAGAATATTCGAAATTATATTATGATGAAAATAGTGATAAACAACGAAAATAAGGAATGCGGTAGAATCGTTTAGTTTCAATAATCTAAGTTGGAAATGTGTGAATTACGTTAACTAACTTTCTGTTTTTCTCTGTGTACGTACAAAATTTACGAATAAAATAAATTCACAATACAAGTTCACTTGTAAATATATTATAGAAGTAACGCTATTTTTATGTTAAACGGCATTCCTCTGGATTATATGGCAATTTCTATACATTTCACGTAGTTTTACAAGTAAATAAAAGCGAAAAACTTAAAAAGTAAACAAATAGAATCGCAACACTTTCCTCAGTACGACATTATCATTTTTCACAGAAAAAATATGTAATAATTTATTACCAATTTTTCGAATTCAGTAGGAAGTTTGAAAACGTCGTTCTTTATGACGTCTCCTGCATTACACGATAACTTCACTCTTAAGTGTTTAATTAAAAATTTCACAAATTTCGTATATTGTTGACTGCGTATTTACAAACTTACTAAAAGTTAGAGACCTTTCATGTGACAAGTGTCTACAAAATACATTACGTTCATCAAAAGGGAATAATCAAAACCTTTTTTGTCATTAAACCACTTAAACTCGCCATTTCATCCACCAACAAAACAACACGAGCAAATGAAATTATTCATAATCGGTTAAAAATATATAATCGTACGTTTACCGAGAGTTGTAAGACTTTTTTTAGACACGTCCAAAGTTTCCAAATGACATTTCGTTAATGTCCCAATAGTACACACTCCGATTTTTATTTCTTGGTAAACAATAACATCGTCGAATTGTCTCAAAAAGGAAACGAAACGTTTTGAAAACTTGTTATTTGAGAAGTGTCCCATACGTATCT
The DNA here is from genome assembly GCF_004210375.1 of Tachypleus tridentatus. Classification (NCBI taxonomy): domain Eukaryota; kingdom Metazoa; phylum Arthropoda; class Merostomata; order Xiphosura; family Limulidae; genus Tachypleus; species Tachypleus tridentatus. Next base: position 9,768,872 of record NC_134837.1, read on the forward strand.
ATTTTCACTCTCACATTCGTCACGAAGTTAGAGATCCCTTAAGCTTGAACCAATCTGCACAAAAATTAATTACGTTTTATTCACAAAGCCAAAGGAATAGAGGAATGTGTTATTATACGAGAAATCGTGACGAAATTTCCCGAACCTTTTCACTGTTTTCTTCTGAATCTTTCTGTATAACATCTTTGGTAAGAACAAGTAAGAATAGAAATCAAAGATAAAAAATAAAGGAAAATATATGTTAGTTGCTCCAAAACATCCTAGTTGCATTTCAAATATGAAAGAAGAATAGTTAGCTATATCGTTCGTTAAAAAAATAACTGCGTTTCAAAATCAAATTTAAAAATATCGAAAAGGCTATCGACGAAGGTTTATAAATCGTGAACTTGATGTTCTTTTCCTTACGTTTCATCTGTCGCTCTTTCCGTTATCTACTTTATTGTCGTATTATTTGAAAACAAATCTTCATTCTTTGCTTTTATTCCACTTTGTTTTACTTCTAAACTTTTAATCGACGATATATCAATACTTTCAAGAAAGCATCACATTTCATAAATTTCGGACCTGGCATGACTTTTGACATATTGAAACAAGATATCCGTATAGAATTTTTTTCCCTATTTCTTACACATTAATATAATATCATAATATTAAATATCCTTGAAATGTGTGTTTGCCGTTAGTTTCGAAATCGCTTGTAACATACATATCGTTGAATATTAAAAATCACAGTATCGTAAATTTCGTTTAATGACAAGAATTGGATGTGTAAAAGACTTGAAGTAGCTCAAATAGACGTATAATGGGAAAGCCAAAGTTTTGTCGTTTCGTTATTGTGTCAACACTTTGACCGTTTCTAGGAAATTAAACAACGATGTGAGTAGATGAGCACGAAAATATCCCGTTAGCGATAATTATTTCTGAAGTTATTTCGATACGACACAAAATTTATGAATGAAACAATTTACACATCTGAAAGACGTAGTCGTTAAGGAGAATTAAAATAAATGTTTTACAGCATAAAGTATTTGTTTTATGAACCTTTATAGTAAAAGTAGGAAAACGAAGCAGAGTGGCGCAGTGGGAGCGTGCTGGGCCCATAACCCAGAGGTCCGTGGATCGAAACCACGCTCTGCTACAATGTTTTTCTTTTCACTAGATATTGCAAAAGAAAGGCACGTGTGTAAAGCCATAAACTCTCGTCTTACGGTTTCACATAAAGCTTCTAAATAATTACCCTTTGTTCTACTCCATCGAGAGTTGCTAGTAAAATTTCAAAGTTAGAAGAAATATAAAGAAAACAAGGTGAAACGAAGAGGTTTTATTAAAACTTATACGTACTGCTATACGATAAATGTATAAACTGTTTAGTTTCACCTAGAAACGTTTTTCGCCTTATAGCTGAGTAAGAATAAAGGCTATTAAAATGTCATTTCCACAAACTAGAAGAATCAGAATATTGAAATTATATTATGATGAAAATAGTGATAAACAACGAAAATAAGGAATGCGGTAGAATCGTTTAGTTTCAATAATCTAAGTTGGAAATGTGTGAATTACGTTAACTAACTTTCTGTTTTTCTCTGTGTACGTACAGAATTTACGAATAAAATAAATTCACAATACAAGTTCACTTGTAAATATATTATAGAAGTAACGCTATTTTTATGTTAAACGGCATTCCTCTGGATTATATGGCAATTTCTATACATTTCACGTAGTTTTACAAGTAAATAAAGCGAAAAACTTAAAAGTAAACAAATAGAATCGCAACACTTTCCTCAGTACGACATTATCATTTTCACAGAAAAAATATGTAATAATTTATTACCAATTTTTCGAATTCAGTAGGAAGTTTGAAAACGTCGTTCTTTATGACGTCTCCTGCATTACACGATAACTTCACTCTTAAGTGTTTAATTAAAAATTTCACAAATTTCGTATATTGTTGACTGTGTATTTACAAACTTACTAAAAAATTAGAGACCTTTCATGTGACAAGTGTCTACAAAATACATTACGTTCATCAAAAGGGAATAATCAAAACCTTTTTTGTCATTAAACCACTTAAACTCGCCATTTCATCCACCAACAAAACAACACGAGCAAATGAAATTATTCATAATCGGTTAAAAATATATAATCGTACGTTTACCGAGAGTTGTAAGACTTTTTTTAGACACGTCCAAAGTTTCCAAATGACATTTCGTTAATGTCCCAATAGTACACACTCCGATTTTATTTCTTGGTAAACAATAACATCGTCGAATTGTCTCAAAAAGGAAACGAAACGTTTTGAAAACTTGTTATTTGAGAAGTGTCCCATACGTATCTATTTTCACTCTCACATTCGTCACGAAGTTAGAGATCCCTTAAGCTTGAACCAATCTGCACAAAAAATTAATTACGTTTTATTCACAAAGCCAAAGGAATAGAGGAATATGTTATTATACGAGAAAAAGGGACGAAATTTTACGTACCTTTTCACTGTTTTCTTCTGAATCTTTCAGTATAACAGTTTTGGAAAGAACAAGTAAGAATAGAAATCAAAGATAAAAAAATAAAGGAAAATATATATTAGTTGCTCCAAAACATCCTAGTTGCATTTCAAATATGAAAGAAGAATAGTTAGCTATATCGTTCGTTAAAAAATAACTGCGTTTCAAAATCAAATTTAAAAAATATCGAAAAGGCTATCGACGAAGGTTTATAAATCGTGAACTTGATGTTCTTTTCCTTACGTTTCATCTGTCGCTCTTTCCGTTATCTACTTTATTGTCGTATTATTTGAAAAACAAATCTTCATTCTTTGCTTTTATTCCACTTTGTTTTACTTCTAAACTTTTAATCGACGATATATCAATACTTTCAAGAAAGCATCACATTTCATAAATTTCGGACCTGGCATGACTTTTGACATATTGAAACAAGATATCCGTATAGAATTTTTCCCTATTTCTTACACATTAATATAATATCATAATATTAAATATCCTTGAAATGTGTGTTTGCCGTTAGTTTCGAAATCGCTTGTAACATACATATCGTTGAATATTAAAAAATCACAGTATCGTAAATTTCTGTTTAATGACAAGAATTGATGTGTAAAAGACTTGAAGTAGCTCAAATAGACGTATAATGGGAAAGCCAAAGTTTTGTCGTTTCGTTATTGTGTCAACACTTTTGACCGTTTCTGGAAATTAAACAACGATGTGAGTAGATGAGCACGAAAATATCCGTTAGCGATAATTATTTCTGAAGTTATTTCGATACGACACAAAATTTATGAATGAAACAATTTACACATCTGAAAGACGTAGTCGTTAAGGGAGAATTAAAATAAATGTTTTACAGCATAAAGTATTTGTTTTATGAACCTTTATAGTAAAAGTAGGAAAAACGAAGCAGAGTGGCGCAGTGGGAGCGTGCTGACCCCATAACCCAGAGGTCCGTGGATCGAAACCACGCTCTGCTACAATGTTTTTTCTTTCACCAGATATTGCAAAGAAAGGCACGTGTGTAAAGCCATAAACTCTCGTCTTACGGTTTCACATAAAGCTTCTAAATAATTACCCTTTGTTCTACTCCATCGAGAGTTGCTAGTAAAATTTCAAAGTTAGAAGAATATAAAGAAAACAAGGTGAAACGAAGAGGTTTTTATTAAAACTTATACGTACTGCTATACGATAAATGTATAAACTGTTTAGTTTCACCTAGGAACGTTTTTCGCCTTATAGCTGAGTAAGAATAAAGGCTATTAAAATGTCATTTCCACAAACTAGAAGAGATCAGAATATCTGAAATTATATTATGATGAAAATAGTGATAAACAACGAAAATAAGGAATGCGGTAGAATCGTTTAGTTTCAATAATCTAAGTTGGAAATGTGTGAATTACGTTAACTAACTTTCTGTTTTTCTGTGTACGTACAGAATTTACGAATAAAATAAATTCCACAATACAAGTTCATTTTGTAAATATATTATAGAAGTACGCGCTATTTTATGTTAAACGGCATTCCTCTGGATTATATGGCAATTTCTATACATTTCACGTAGTTTTACAAGTAAATAAAAGCGAAAAAAAAAAGTAAACAAATAGAATCGCAACACTTTCCTCAGTTTTGACATTATCATTTTTCACAGAAAAAATATGTAATAATTTATTACCAATTTTCGAATTCAGTAGGAAGTTTGAAAACGTCGTTCTTATGACGTCTCCTGCATTACACGATAACTTCACTCTTAAGTGTTTAATTAAAATTTCACAAATTTCGTATATTGTTGACTGCGTATTTACAAACTTACTAAAGTTAGAGACCTTTCATGTGACAAGTGTCTACAAAATATATTACGTTCTATCTAAAGGGAATAATCAAACCTTTTTTTTGTCATTAAACCACTTAAACTCGCCATTTCATCCACCAACAAAACAACACGAGCAAATGAAATTATTCATAATCGGTTAAAAATATATAATCGTATCGTTTACCGAGAGTTGTAAGACTTTTTTTAGACACGTCCAAAGTTTCCAAATGACATTTCGTTAATGTCCCAATAGTACACACTCCGATTTTATTTCTTGGTAAACAATAACATCGTCGAATTGTCTCAAAAAAGGAAACGAAACGTTTTGAAAACTTGTTATTTGAGAAGTGTCCCATACGTATCTATTTTCACTCTCACATTCGTCACGAAGTTAGAGATCCCTTAAGCTTGAACCAATCTGCACAAAAATTAATTACGTTTTATTCACAAAGCCAAAGGAATAGAGGAATGTTTATTATACGAGAAATCAGTGACGAAATTTCTTTTAGCCTCCATATTCTCTGAATCTTTCTAACATAAAACTGGAACAATAAATAAAGGATAAGATCAGATCTGGAAATCTAGGAAGCTATTTAAACCAGTTTATCCAAAATCAGCCAAGGTTAAATAGATGGAAGAAGAGAGTTAAAATTATCAGATCCGTTAAAAAATAACACGTTTCAAAATCAGTTAGGAAATATCAAAATTCTAACATCAGGA
>NC_134837.1:9774399-9815877 GCF_004210375.1 Tachypleus tridentatus
TAGTAATTTTCTTGTTTGGAAATGAGTAATAGCTGTGGGATACAGATATACAACTTTATCAATGAACATTCTAAAAAAGCTTGTATTTTATTTAAGTAGTTTAGTCAATATATCAATTAACAAGCTACCCATATTAACTGTTTCAAGAAAGTTGACTCCTTTTCATAGTATATGTCATATATTCATTAAAAGAGCCAAAAAAAAAGGGGTTAAAATTGATAGATTATAATAAAATTGAAGTAAGATCCAAAACTGTTTGCAAGAAATGTGAAATTCCTTGAAAAGTATGTCCATCTTATGGCATGATCACTCAAGAAATAGCACGAACACTTTTTTTGTAAAATGGCTGAAAATTAAGTCATTCAGACCAAAATAATAATGTAAACACAAATCAGGGAATGATGCATTAAGTAACATGTAAGATGCTAAAATCAGTGAATGATAATAATGAAAAAACGCTTCTCTTTACCAATGAATAGTGAAATTGACCGTCTTTATAACACCCCACAGCTGAAAGGGGCGAGCATGTTTAGTGTGACGAGGATTCAAAGTCGCGACCCTCGGTTTACAGAGTCGAGTGCTTAACCACCTGACCATGCCGGTCCCAGGAAAGAAATATATGGTGAATAACATAGAGAACTAACCTATTATCGGATTCGCTATATACCATGTTCAGTGAATAGAACAACACTGAAATCCGAGGTTCGATTCCTCAAAATGGAAAGGACGCAGAGAATCAATTGTGGAACCCTGCTCTTAAGAAACACAGCAACAATAACACTCGATTCGCTATTTTATCAGCATTAAATTACTTTCATAAATTGCCAAGCTCATCTTTACTGTTTGGGATAAGGCCTATAAGTTTAATTTTTCATATCATTGAAATTACACATTTTAATGACGAGGATAAATATTCATAATTAATTCATTAGTCCATTGAATAATTAATCGTGACGATATATTTCCTTATTGTTTACGTATCTAAAGTTCTCATTTATACGTGCCAATTTGATATTTATTATTATTAATCGAACCTTTCTTTTCAATTTTGCGAAACAATACTCATTACAACAGGCTTAATACTAATATATAACGTATTGTTACCTGAATATTATTTTTTGACAATCACAATATAGTTACTAAGAGTTCTTCAACAACAATATATATATTGTGTAATTTCAACAGTTATTTAGATTATTAACATATCTTAGCAACATAAACCTTTAGAGAAAAGTAGCCCATAAAGCGTACGCAAATCAAAGAGACAGAGAAATTTCCTGAATAATGGATTTATTATTGCATAATTTTATTTGCCTTAGTTATCTTCCTTGCGGAAATCCAAACTACGGTGTTTGGAAGAGCTATTTTACCAAGCATACATGTAAAAGCTAAGTACACATACATCCGTCGAGGAAAAGATATTGAAGTTAAATGTATCCCACCTGGTTACAAACAAAAATATTTATTCAGCGATGTTGTTAGCTACAAATGGACAAGCCGAACAGGCACAATTGGATCTGTAGGAAACAAAATCAGAATGGACAAGTATACAGGCGACCTTATAATTAAAGACGTTCAAGCTTTCGATATGGGTGATTATAACTGTAATGTTATTTACTGGAATGAAGACATCAGGCCACAAACCAAACAACAAATCGTTGTGAACCATTATTTAAAAGGTAGATAATTGTACTGAATATTTATAACTTCATGTGAATATTTATCTTTCACTTAGAAAATAATTTCCGCTAACATAGTATTCTAATTAACGGGGATTTAGAGTTAACATCAATTTAAATTTACCATGGAATCTAATACGATATTTGTACAACAAAAAAAACGTTCAAGGCTCATACAAAATACACGTGTGGTGAGTGGCCGTAAAGTTACATACATAGGCCAAACTAAGTGCTGTTTGAAAGTTAATTTAGGAATATATACGGATACCGCACAGATCGCTTGTTTGTTTGCAGTTAAGCACAAAGCGACACAATGGGCTATGTGTGCTTTGCCCACCACGGGTATCGAAACCCAGTTTCTAGTGTTCTAACTTCAGATACACCATTTGGGCCACTCGGATGTACATAGATCTTTACTACCGTAACAGATGGATATACAGACATTGACGTTACCATTAAAGTCTTCTAACTGCGAAAGCGCACACGAATCAAAATATTCAACCAACACCGTTCCAACTCATATTGTTTTATTTAACCATCTGTAATTCGTGTAGTGTATTATAAATTGTGATTGATGAATATGTAGCATTACAATTCTAGTTTATTGTATTGTATGCATAAATATATTTTCCTTAAATTTCATTTCTCAAAAATAATAATAGTGTTTTTTATTGAACCCTATAAGCTACTCTCTAAGTTTCATATTCTCATGGGTCATGTGGACTTCGCAAAATCTACTAAATCAAAAAATACGATACCTTATATCCGAGAGCTTTCAAAAGGGACACATTTCGTTTTCATTGGCAAACTAGAAATAACCGTTTTGATTAGTTTCTGAGTGTTCATGAAGCAAAATAATCGTGAGGTATAACTACTGACAAAAAAAGGGAACACTAAACAAATGTAATAGAACAATAACCCGAAAATTATCATAAATAGATGACAGTTTATTACATTTTGCACTCCTTTATGATCAACAAAAATTAACAATAAACTTATATGGGAACAAATTTCTACGCATTCACGTGTATAAAGTTGGAGCTCAACTTTCGTTTATATAAAGACTCAATACTGAACTAATTTGGTGGGTATTTTCAAGGGCGGTCTTAGTCATTGTGAAGCCACGGGAGAATTCAATAAATGGGGATCCCATAATGATGAGAAAAGTCAAAAGTATATTGACAAGCACAGCATCGGGGACCCTTCTATGTCTGATGAGCCGAGCAATTGGCGAGTTTGGGAAACAGGTAAGACCACCTGTGAGTATTTGGGTTCTAAGATCTAACAAGCTCTTAATGAGCTTGATAGACAGAAGATCAGGAGCGCTAACAATGTTGTTTCTCTTTGCCCAAAGATACGCGGACACAGTCTTTTTTTGTAAGGAAAGCTCGAAGCTACTTCAGTTAAAGATCCACAATCTTTCTATTAGAGCATTTTCCCATAACTCTCTAGACATAGTTTCTAGTTTTATGCATTATCTTGACTTTAAAATGTCAAACTCATCAGAGATGTTGCCTGTGAGTATCATGCCGACATAAGAGTAATCTGTGTTACTGAATTTTGATGTGATATAAACATTCCAGCTTAAGATGTTTAACTAACTGATGGTTTACACTTATAAATTTACAAAAAAATTATAAATCGTTTATAAACAAAAAAAAATTCACTAGACAATTTCACATATCGTCATTAAAACTTCGTGTTAAAACATACAAAAAGATTGTTTAACTTATGTCAGTAAAATAGTTAACTTGGCAAATTTTAACAGTTTTATTTAATTTTTTATTTCAGTTTATTCGCCACCAGATAACAACATCATTTGTCCATATGGATACATGTTAGGGAAAAGTGATTGCTGTAAGTTGTGAATAATGATATACTTTTTTTTTTTTTTTTATGGAAAAAATTCTGTTTCTTGTAGACACATGTGTTTTCATTAATTTAAAGATAAAACATGAAGTACATTTGGATTCATCACAACTCAAATGTTTTTATTGAAACCTTGTAAAGTGTTTTTGTTAGTATATTTCTTCAAGTATATTTTTCACGACAGGATGATGAAAAATCGCTTGAATTTTAATTTCTTTTACACAGAGACGCAAAATAATATGTGAAGTAAGCAATATATGTAATAAACCTTTTGTGACTTTCAGTTAAAACGAAATATCACACTACAAAATACCTGTGCTAATTACATTATCACATGAAAGATTACCAGTTAGGTAAAATTTCTATAAGACATACAACTTACTATACGTGATGAAAATAGCAAGGTTTCCTAGTGGATAGCTTTGCGGTCTACTATTCAAATGGCTCCAGGTTCATTTGTTTTCAACTATTCGTTGCATCGTGTTTCAGAATAAGTTTACAAAAACACAACAAATGCCCACAAAATGTTAACAAAAAACATGAATAAATGTATTGCGGAAAATATCCCACATAAGAAACATTTTTCAAATATTTAAATTGTGGTATTACTGTGAAAAAGTGGTTACTTTATGAAAATAACCATCAATGGTACTGCGGTTTGTCAGAAGACTCACACCGCTAGAAATCGGGTTTCGATACCCGTTGAGATCAGATCACTGATAGCCTAATGTGGAGCTTTGTGCTTAATTCCAAATAAACAGACTAAGTTATGGAAACTATTTTATTAATTAGTAAATATTAAACCATACTAAATGTTTCATAATTTAACACAGAGTGAAGTTAAAATACATTTTAACCTTTTGTAAGAAAAATCTTGGAAAGTGTTTTCATTATTATGGAAACTGTAGAATATCGATTAAGATACAAAATCAAAATTTTTAATTTATTTTTGTGTATTTTAAGGTACCAAGAATACATCGATCTGTAATACATAAAAATATATTTTTCATATATATATACACATAAACACTATTTCAAATTGATCTTCACTAATTTTTTTCTGTACGTTCGATGTATCTGACGATTCTTTTGGAAAATATGTTAACAAAGCAGCTTTTAGAAAACTTATAAATACTATAACTTATTTATCTATAAAACTAAATGTTTACGAGCTTGTGTTGGTTCTGTTACATGATTTAATTTCCTTGCTTTTGTCAAATTCGTGGTGTTTAGGATATGGTTAAATACATACGTTAAAAATTATTCCTTTCATTAAGTTCCCTGCCCTCCTGGACAGTTCAGAAGCAAAAAACAGGAAGAATGTGTCCCGTGTCCCAAGGATCATTATAGTGATTATTTTGGATCATACAAATGTTCGGCTTGTCCTGAAAAACAATTTACAAACCCGGAGCCTCTTCACGGGATGCATGTAAACGTAAGTTTTATTACATACTTATAACCGCACTAAGAACCACTTTGTCTCAGGTATATTTAGAAATTCTATTGCTGCAAATGCTTAACTTTCAAATAACTTTAGATATTCTAGTCAGTATCATTAACAAGTCATGTTATTTATGTAGTTTAATATTATCCACTTCTTATATTGTGAATAAACCAACTTACGTTATGAACTTAATACCAAGTTCAGACAAGTGACCTGTTTCTACTATTCAAACAAATTATTTTGTTGAGATTTTATTCTTTGGTACTCCTGATTTTATTAGATTTTGTTTGAAACAGAGGTTTGACTGGTTTTGTTTCGATGTTCTATATCAGTTACCTTTTAAGATTTTATTTTCTCTTTTTTGTTAGTTTTAATGTAACTTAAGTTATTTTATTATCACTGTTTGTTCTTAATTTTCTCCGACTTTCATGTTTTTTTTTTTAAAATACGTTTGTTTTTTTCTAACGATCTGAATTATACGTTCTCACAATACAGAATATAAAATACAGTAGCGTATTGTTGTATTTGCAAGTTATGGCACATTAGGCCACATGCTTAGCATCTTATATCCGAATGATTACAAAAAAATTCCGAAATAAAAATATTCTTGTGTCATGGTTGGTAACTACGTAGAAGTGAGGACAATGTTTTAAAAGGAGGCTCAGTTTTCCAATAAATCAACAAAAAACTTCAGAATTCGACAAGTTAGGGTATAGGGGCTCTAATCTATCCTGGACAACTTCATCATTTATTATGATTACTGAAGAGAAGAAACAATTGAAAAACAACATAATTGTGATGAAGCTGGACACATATTTCTATTGTTTACAGAGTAATAAACAATAATTTGACTTAACAAAGGATTATAAGTTAAAGTTTACAAATCAGCAACTGTTTTCATTTGGCAAATGATTGAAACAGTGGGAATCAAACTATATCTTCAAAGTCCACAGTGTAACGATACAATGGACATTTATTCATTTAGCCGTTTTAAAATTGGTATTAGAATCCGATATACAGAGAAGAGTAAAATTTGAAAAGTGTTTCTGGTCAAAACTGACATAATCAGCGGCTACTAATAATGGTAATGAAATTGAGTACGATCGGAACAGCCCCTCTAGCTTGTAATACTTACAGTTAATTGGACAGATTTTTAATTTTAATTCAGACAAAACTGAAGCAGAAAATATCAACTCAATGGAACAAAATTGTACAGCCACCCTCTGAAACATTCTTCGTACGTCTATGATTTTGGATAAAAAAATTTAGTAAAACTCCATAAATAAGTATTTATATAAATGTTTGTACAATGATCTCTATATATAGGATGTCTTTTCGACACATTTATTTAAAAAAAAGATGCTATATATCTGATTTAATAAAACATCTTCTGTAATTTAAGTTACGACTAGATTTTAACAAATGGTTTCGGTGCTTCATTCCCGTTGGTTTCCTTTAGTTATAGGTATTGAAATTGTTAATGAGTTGAAATTAAATATTTTTCGCAGGTTAAATATTACCCAACTGGTGCGACTTGAAAACATTTATTAAGAAACGATATCAATGTTAAACAATGATAATATTGTTTTAATTTCAGCATCCCTCATAGAAAAGTTATTTACGCCTCCACTTGTTTTTTGCCACGGTGGGAATACCACTTCTAATACTTTTATTATGGTAAGCATAATATATTTTTGTTGGTTTAATTTGTTTATTGTTAGGTGGTACAGAAGCATCCAATGGGATCGAATTCCCTCAAGTTTATAGCTAATTGGTTGGGCAGGGTAACATTTTGGATATATTTCAATATCTGTATGGTTTGTTATAAATATTTTGAAATTGATATCTTATAAAGTAAATTTTAAATGGCACTTATGAGTTTTATACTGATTAAATATTTCTAACATGTAATAGGCTTACGAATAAGGAAGGTGTGGAGTTTTACAACTATGAAATTAAACTCGAATTTTTAACTAGAACTTACAGTGGGTGAAACAATTTAGATTTAACTGCTTATTATCAGTATTCGTCAGAAATATTTAATCACCACCTAATTCGTTTAATGTACAATTAATATTTTCATTTTAATTTCTTTTCCTGATTTAGAATATGATTTAAAATTGTTCTCTAAGAACAGAACTCTGCGACGTTGATTAAAGCAATTAAGAATCTTATTATGAAACGTGTCAATTGCCAGTGTACTAATATTCTATTGAAATATTGTAATGACGTTAAAGTTGTACAAATTATATTAAGATTGCTGCTACTTATTGGTTAGCTCATGTTACTTTTGATACAAGTGTATTGATAATCATAGCTACAGACATGTTTATCAAAATTAAACTGTTCATTTTTCAGTATTATAATTCGTAAACGAGAGAGTCTCAAAGTATTACTGCGTTGTCAAGACAGGAATTCAGGAAAAGAAAGAAACTTCAATTTTGTAAAATATTCACCAATTAGAGATTCTAGTGTAGAACGTGTGGAAGATGCAGAAAAATCTACAAGAAGTTCTACAACGACAAATTTATCAGAAATTTGTGACGTGAGTGTTAAGAAATTTTGTTCAAGATCTTATTAAGTAATTATACAATGAATACAAAAATGTAAGTTGCTTTTTGTTAGTGTGAAGCATAAGCCCATTCAAACGAAATCCGGTTTTTAGTATTATAAGCCTTCAGATTGGACACTGAGGTACTGGAGAAAAAACTTGAAATATACAGTGGCGAGATCGAATCTCGTCATCGAACATGACTGTCATTACAGCCTTATAGCCATTATACTGTGACGATCAGTTTCACTGTTCATTAATAAATAGTAGCACATGTCTTGTCTGTCACTTAAAAATTAGGGACGGATTGCGAAGATAACCCTAGGCTTGTACAAAATTCAACAACAACAAAAACAATAAAACCGATACAAAAGTTATCTGTATCACTCGTCGTTAGATTGAAAGCAGCTAGCCAACACACCAGCCGTCACACATACTTGAACTACTAATATCGAATTATGGGACTTCATCGTCACTCTTATAACACACTCATAGACAGAAAATCTAGAGAGTAAATTCTAGTAATGGATTTAGAACTGTGCGCCCATTCTAGCTGCTAAGGCACATTTGACAAGTGATTATATCAAATTGACCGAAACAATAATCTTAAAATGTACCATATCAAATACTAAATCTACTGATACAAAATACACATTGCCAACGGACTGAATCCCGGAAAAGACGTACTTTATAAGTATTGTTCTCACACTTTAATAAATATTTAATTTATATTCTAATTTGAATATACAGACTCAAGACCACTCTTATGGAATGACAAATCATTGTTCTGAATGAGATTCAAATTTGCTTCAAGTTTGACTCTTTGACTTTAAGGAATTAGTTCATCAACGTATTTTTTTGTGATATTCAAGATTGTTTTATTACATTTTATTATTAAATTAGGTTGAAGTTTGACTTTACGACCTCAAGGTAGGCCTGACATGGCCAGATGATTAAGGTACTCGACTCGCAATGTGAGAGGCGGGGACTTGAATCCCCGTCTCTTTCTAGCTATCGGGATGTTAAAAGTTACGGTCAAATCCACTATTTGTTTGTAAAGAGTAGCCAAGAGTTGACGGCTGGTGGTAATAACTAGGTGCCTTCCCTCTATTCTTTCACTGCTACATTATAGAATTTTAACATCGAAGTTTTAAGTGAAATGAAAAAACAAACGACTTTAGGAAGTTGTTCATCACCGTATGATATTTAAGATATTTTTTAATATTTCAATAATAAATAAATAATATAAATTCGTTTTACAGTCTCAGATATATGAACATTAACTTAGTAGCTAAAGTTTCCATTACGTCCTTCCTGCATTACAAGTTTTGGTGGACCAGTTTTTTAACTGTTTTGCTACTCGTTTGTCACGAACACAAAGTGAGTTAGCTGTGAAGTTAAGATGAACGTAAACTGATATTGATAAATCATCATAAGCGCTGAAAGTAATTTGGCATTAATTACTTTTTCTGTATTTCAATACTTATCGAAATTTCTTTATTTTCTTAAAATGACAAACCACTATATATCTATATATAGGACAGATTAATATTTACACTAAATATTGCTAGAGGAAAATATTAAAACCCACACATCTGATATTTAAAATGAAATGAGTTTAATGTATTTTTAACATCAATGTTAATACATTTGAGTTACTTAATTACGAATGTTTTCTGTTAAATAAGGATATTATTTATTTTATGTGACCGATTTTGTTTCAGACAAATATATTATTAACATATTTTTGTGTTTATTTCACAAGGATAACAAAACCCAATGATTTCAAGTGATCTTACAAAAGTGAAATTGATGGATTGCCGAAAACTGAAATTATCAACCAACTCTTTAAACCTGTCGATGAGAATCATTCAAAAACATTTCCATTACCTGCAGAATCAAAAACAAAACCTCCTACACTTCAATATACACTCTCTAAACTCACAGCTCTCGCAGATTTTCTTTGCCAGAATTCAGAGTATAGAATTAAAAATCAACCGAACTTCAATTGCACCTCTTCTTCAAAAAAGCCACAAAGAAATTTATCATATAAAGTAAAACCGAAGTTGAAAATATACAAACACCTTACAATTACAGACGTTCAAGCTTTCGATAAGGGTGACTACAGCGGTAATGTAATTTACTGAAAAGAAGACATCAGGTCACAAACCAAACAACAAATTGTTGGACACAAACTAAGTTATGGAAACTATTTTATTAATTAGTAAATATTAAACCATATTAAATGTTTCATAATTTCACACAGAGTGAATTTAAAACACAAATAAACCTTTTATATGAAAAATCTTGGAAAGTGTTTTCATTGTTATGAAAACTGTAGAATATCGTTTGAGATGCGAAATCAGAATTTTTAATTTATTTTTGTGTATTTTAAGGTAACAATAATACATAGATCTGCAATACATAAAAATATATTTTTCATATATATACACCTAAACACTATTTCAAATTGATCTTCACTAATTTTTTTCTGTACGTTCGATGTATCTGACGATTCTTTTGGAAAATATGTTAACAAAGCAGCTTTTAGAAAACTTATAAATACTATAACTTATTTATCTATAAAACTAAATGTTTACGAGCTTGTGTTGGTTCTGTTACATGATTTAATTTCCTTGCTTTTGTCAAATTCGTGGTGTTTAGGATATGGTTAAATACATACGTTAAAATTATTCCTTTCATTAAGTTCCCTGCCCTCCTGGACAGTTCAGAAGCAAAAAACAGGAAGAATGTGTCCCGTGTCTCAAGGATCATTACAGTGATTATTTTGGATCCTGCAAATGTTCGGCTTGTCCTGGAAGACGATTTACAAACCCGGAGCCTCTTCACGGGATGCATGTAAACGTAAGTTTTATTACATACTTATAACCGCACTAAGAACCACTTTGTCTCAGGTATATTTAGAAATTCTATTGCTGCAAATGCTTAACTTTCAAATAACTTTAGATATTCTAGTCAGTATCATTAACAAGTCATGTTATTTATGTAGTTTAATATTATCCACTTCTTATATTGTGAATAAACCAACTTACGTTATGAACTTAATACCAAGTTCAGACAAGTGACCTGTTTCTACTATTCAAACAAATTATTTTGTTGTGATTTTATTCTTTGGTACTCCTGATTTTATTAGATTTTTGTTTGAAACAGAGGTTTGACTGGTTTTGTTTCGATGTTCTATATCAGTTACCTTTTAAGATTTTATTTTCTCTTTTTTGTTAGTTTTAATGTAACTTAAGTTATTTTTATTATCACTGTTTGTTCTTAATTTTCTCCGACTTTCATGTTTTTTTTGTTTAAAATACGTTTGTTTTTCTAACGATCTGAATTATACGTTCTCACAATACAGAATATAAAATACAGTAGCGTATTGTTGTATTTGCAAGTTATGGCACATTAGGCCACATGCTTAGCATCTTATATCCGAATGATTACAAAAAAATTCCGAAATAAAAATATTCTTGTGTCATGGTTGGTAACTACGTAGAAGTGAGGACAATGTTTTAAAAGGGGCTCAGTTTTCCAATAAATCAACAAAAAACTTCAGAATTCGACAAGTTAGGGTATAGGGGCTCTAATCTATCCTGGACAACTTCATCATTTATTATGATTACTGAAGAGAAGAAACAATTGAAAAACAACATAATTGTGATGAAGCTGACACATATTTCTATTGTTTACAGAGTAATAAACAATAATTTGACTTAACAAAGGATTATAGGCTAAAAGTTTACAAATCAGCAACTGTTTTCATTTGGCAAATGATTGAAACAGTGGGAATCAAACTATATCTTCAAAGTCCACAGTGTAACGATACAATGGACATTTATTCATTTAGCCGTTTTAAAATTGGTATTAGAATCCGATATACAGAGAAGAGTAAAATTTGAAAAGTGTTTCTGGTCAAAACTGACATAATCAGCGGCTACTAATAATGGTAATGAAATTGAGTACGATCGGAACAGCCCCTCTAGCTTGTAATACTTACAGTTAATTGGACAGATTTTTAATTTTAATTCAGACAAAACTGAAGCAGAAAATATCAACTCAATGGAACAAAAATTGTACAGCCACCCTCTGAAACATTCTTCGTACATCTATGATTTTGGATAAAAAATTTAGTAAAACTCCATAAATAAGTATTTATATAAATGTTTGTACAATGATCTCTATATATAGGATGTCTTTTCGACACATTTATTTAAAAAAAAAGATGCTATATATCTGATTTAATAAAACATCTTCTGTAATTTAAGTTACGACTAGGTTTTAACAAATGGTTTCGGTGCTTCATTCCCGTTGGTTTCCTTTAGTTATAGGTATTGAAATTGTTAATGAGTTGAAATTAAATATTTTCGCAGGTTAAATATTACCCAACTGGTGCGACTTGAAAACATTTATTAAGAAACGATATCAATGTTAAACAATGATAATATTGTTTTAATTTCAGCATCCCTCATAGAAAAGTTATTTACGCCTCCACTTGTTTTTTGCCACGGTGGGAATACCACTTCTAATACTTTTATTATGGTAAGCATAATATTTTTGTTGGTTTAATTTGTTTATTGTTAGGTGGTACAGAAGCATCAATGGGATCGAATTCCCTCAAGTTTATAGCTAATTGGTTGGGCAGGGTAACATTTTGGATATATTTCAATATCTGTATGGTTTGTTATAAATATTTTGAAATTGATATCTTATAAAGTAAATTTTAAATGGCACTTATGAGTTTTATACTGATTAAATATTTCTAACATGTAATAGGCTTACGAATAAGGAAGGTGTGGAGTTTTACAACTATGAAATTAAACTCGAATTTTTAACTAGAACTTACAGTGGGTGAAACAATTTAGATTTAACTGCTTATTATCAGTATTCGTCAGAAATATTTAATCACCACCTAATTCGTTTAATGTACAATTAATATTTTCATTTTAATTTCTTTTCCTGATTTAGAATATGATTTAAAATTGTTCTCTAAGAACAGAACTTTGCGACGTTGATTAAAGCAATTAAGAATCTTATTATGAAACGTGTCAATTGCCAGTGTACTAATATTCTATTGAAATATTGTAATGACGTTAAAGTTGTACAAATTATATTAAGATTGCTGCTACTTATTGGTTAGCTCATGTTACTTTTGATACAAGTGTATTGATAATCATAGCTACAGACATGTTTATCAAAATTAAACTGTTCATTTTTCAGTATTATAATTCGTAAACGAGAGAGTCTCAAAGTATTACTGCGTTGTCAAGACAGGAATTCAGGAAAAGAAAGAAACTTCAATTTTGTAAAATATTCACCAATTAGAGATTCTAGTGTAGAACGTGTGGAAGATGCAGAAAAATCTACAAGAAGTTCTACAACGACAAATTTATCAGAAATTTGTGACGTGAGTGTTAAGAAATTTTGTTCAAGATCTTATTAAGTAATTATACAATGAATACAAAATGTAAGTTGCTTTTTTGTTAGTGTGAAGCATAAGCCCATTCAAACGAAATCCGGTTTTAGTATTATAAGCCTTCAGATTGGACACTGAGGTACTGGAGAAAAAACTTGAAATATACAGTGGCGAGATCGAATCTCGTCATCGAACATGACTGTCATTACAGCCTTATAGCCATTATACTGTGACGATCAGTTTCACTGTTCATTAATAAATAGTAGCACATGTCTTGTCTGTCACTTAAAATTAGGGACGGATTGCGAAGATAACCCTAGGCTTGTACAAAATTCAACAACAACAAAACAATAAAACCGATACAAAAGTTATCTGTATCACTCGTCGTTAGATTGAAAGCAGCTAGCCAACACACCAGCCGTCACACATACTTGAACTACTAATATCGAATTATGGGACTTCATCGTCACTCTTATAACACACTCATAGACAGAAAATCTAGAGAGTAAATTCGCAGTAATGGATTTAGAACTGTGCGCCCATTCTAGCTGCTAAGGCACATTTGACAAGTGATTATATCAAATTGACCGAAACAATAATCTTAAAATGTACCATATCAAATACTAAATCTACTGATACAAAATACACATTGCCAACGGACTGAATCCCGGAAAAGACGTACTTTATAAGTATTGTTCTCACACTTTAATAAATATTTAATTTATATTCTAATTTGAATATACAGACTCAAGACCACTCTTATGGAATGACAAATCATTGTTCTGAATGAGATTCAAATTTGCTTCAAGTTTGACTCTTTGACTTTAAGGAATTAGTTCATCAACGTATTTTTTTGTGATATTTAAGATTGTTTTATTACATTTTATTATTAAATTAGGTTGAAGTTTGACTTTACGACCTCAAGGTAGGCCTGACATGGCCAGATGATTAAGGTACTCGACTCGCAATGTGAGAGGCGGGGACTTGAATCCCCGACTCTTTCTAGCTATCGGGATGTTAAAAAGTTACGGTCAAATCCACTATTTGTTTGTAAAAGAGTAGCCAAAGAGTTGACGGCTGGTGGTAATAACTAGGTGCCTTCCCTCTATTCTTTCACTGCTACATTATAGAATTTTAACATCGAAGTTTTTAAGTGAAATGAAAAACAAACGACTTTTAGGAAGTTGTTCATCACCGTATGATATTTAAGATATTTTTTAATATTTCAATAATAAATAAATAATATAAATTCGTCTTACAGTCTCAGATATATGAACATTAACTTAGTAGCTAAAGTTTCCATTACGTCCTTCCTGCATTACAAGTTTTGGTGGAACAGTTTTTTAACTGTTTTGCTACTCGTTTGTCACGAACACAAAGTGAGTTAGCTGTGAAGTTAAGATGAACGTAAACTGATATTGATAAATCATCATAAGCGCTGAAAGTAATTTGGCATTAATTACTTTTTCTGTATTTCAATACTTATCGAAATTTCTTTATTTTCTTAAAATGACAAACCACTATATATCTATATATAGGACAGATTAATATTTACACTAAATATTGCTAGAGGAAAATATTAAAACCCACACATCTGATATTTAAAATGAAATGAGTTTAATGTATTTTTAACATCAATGTTAATACATTTGAGTTACTTAATTACGAATGTTTTTCTGTTAAATAAGGATATTATTTATTTTATGTGACCGATTTTGTTTCAGACAAATATATTATTAACATATTTTTGTGTTTATTTCACAAGGATAACAAAACCCAATGATTTCAAGTGATCTTACAAAAGTGAAATTGATGGATTGCCGAAAACTGAAATTATCAACCAACTCTTTAAACCTGTCGATGAGAATCATTCAAAACATTTCCATTACCTGCAGAATCAAAACAAAACCTCCTACACTTCAATATACACTTTCTAAACTCACAGCTCTCGCAGATTTTCTTTGCCAGAATTCAGGTATAGAATTAAAATCAACCGAACTTCAATTGCACCTCTTCTTCAAAAAAGCCACAAAGAAATTTATCATATAAAGTAAAACCGAAGTTGAAAATATACAAACACCTTACAATTACAGACGTTCAAGCTTTCGATAAGGGTGACTACAGCGGTAATGTAATTTACTGAAAAGAAGACATCAGGTCACAAACCAAACAACAAATTGTTGGACACAAACTAAGTTATGGAAACTATTTTATTAATTAGTAAATATTAAACCATATTAAATGTTTCATAATTTCACACAGAGTGAATTTAAAACACAAATAAACCTTTTATATGAAAAATCTTGGAAAGTGTTTTCATTGTTATGAAAACTGTAGAATATCGTTTGAGATGCGAAATCAGAATTTTTAATTTATTTTTATGTATTTTTAAGGTAACAATAATATATAGATCTGCAATACATAAAATATATTTTTCATATATATACACCTAAACACTATTTCAAATTGATCTTCACTAATTTTTTTCTGTACGTTCGATGTATCTGACGATTCTTTTGGAAAATATGTTAACAAAGCAGCTTTTAGAGAAAACTTATAAATACTATAACTTATTTATCTATAAAACTAAATGTTTACGAGCTTGTGTTGGTTCTGTTACATGATTTAATTTCCTTGCTTTTGTCAAATTCGTGGTGTTTAGGATATGGTTAAATACATACGTTAAAATTATTCCTTTCATTAAGTTCCCTGCCCTCCTGGACAGTTCAGAAGCAAAAACAGGAAGAATGTGTCCCGTGTCTCAAGGATCATTACAGTGATTATTTTGGATCCTGCAAATGTTCGGCTTGTCCTGGAAGACGATTTACAAACCCGGAGCCACTTCACGGGATGCATGTAAACGTAAGTTTTATTACATACTTATAACCGCACTAAGAACCACTTTGTCTCAGGTATATTTAGAAATTCTATTGCTGCAAATGCTTAACTTTCAAATAACTTTAGATATTCTAGTCAGTATCATTAACAAGTCATGTTATTTATGTAGTTTAATATTATCCACTTCTTATATTGTGAATAAACCAACTTACGTTATGAACTTAATACCAAGTTCAGACAAGTGACCTGTTTCTACTATTCAAACAAATTATTTTGTTGTGATTTTATTCTTTGGTACTCCTGATTTTATTAGATTTTTGTTTGAAACAGAGGTTTGACTGGTTTTGTTTCGATGTTCTATATCAGTTACCTTTTAAGATTTTATTTTCTCTTTTTTGTTAGTTTTAATGTAACTTAAGTTATTTTTATTATCACCGTTTGTTCCTAATTTTTTCCGACTTTCATGTTTTTTTGTTTAAAATACGTTTGTTTTTTCTAACGATCTGAATTATACGTTCTCACAATACAGAATATAAAATACAGTAGCGTATTGTTGTATTTGCAAGTTATGGCACATTAGGCCACATGCTTAGCATCTTATATCCGAATGATTACAAAAAATTCCGAAATAAAAATATTCTTGTGTCATGGTTGGTAACTACGTAGAAGTGAGGACAATGTTTTAAAAGGGGCTCAGTTTTCCAATAAATCAACAAAAAACTTCAGAATTCGACAAGTTAGGGTATAGGGGCTCTAATCTATCCTGGACAACTTCATCATTTATTATGATTACTGAAGAGAAGAAACAATTGAAAAACAACATAATTGTGATGAAGCTGGAGACATATTTCTATTGTTTACAGAGTAATAAACAATAATTTGACTTAACAAAGGATTATAGGTTAAAGTTTACAAATCAGCAACTGTTTTCATTTGGCAAATGATTGAAACAGTGGGAATCAAACTATATCTTCAAAGTCCACAGTGTAACGATACAATGGACATTTATTCATTTAGCCGTTTTAAAATTGGTATTAGAATCCGATATACAGAGAAGAGTAAAATTTGAAAAGTGTTTCTGGTCAAAACTGACATAATCAGCGGCTACTAATAATGGTAATGAAATTGAGTACGATCGGAACAGCCCCTCTAGCTTGT
Source organism: Tachypleus tridentatus (assembly GCF_004210375.1). NCBI lineage: Eukaryota > Metazoa > Arthropoda > Merostomata > Xiphosura > Limulidae > Tachypleus > Tachypleus tridentatus. The sequence goes on from NC_134837.1 coordinate 9,791,364, forward strand.
AATACTTACAGTTAATTGGACAGATTTTTAATTTTAATTCAGACAAAACTGAAGCAGAAAATATCAACTCAATGGAACAAAAATTGTACAGCCACCCTCTGAAACATTCTTCGTACATCTATGATTTTGGACAAAAAAATTTAGTAAAACTCCATAAATAAGTATTTATATAAATGTTTGTACAATGATCTCTATATATAGGATGTCTTTTCGACACATTTATTTAAAAAAAAAATGCTATATATCTGATTTAATAAAACATCTTCTGTAATTTAAGTTACGACTAGGTTTTAACAAATGGTTTCGGTGCTTCATTCCCGTTGGTTTCCTTTAGTTATAGGTATTGAAATTGTTAATGAGTTGAAATTAAATATTTTCGCAGGTTAAATATTACCCAACTGGTGCGACTTGAAAACATTTATTAAGAAACGATATCAATGTTAAACAATGATAATATTGTTTTAATTTCAGCATCCCTCATAGAAAAGTTATTTACTTCTCCACTTGTTTTTTGTCACGGTGGAAATACCACTTCTAATACTTTTATTATGGTAAGCATAATATTTTTGTTGGTTTAATTTGTTTATTGTTAGGTGGTACAGAAGCATCAATGGGATCGAATTCCCTCAAGTTTATAGGTAATGAGTTTTATACAGATTAAATATTTCTAACATGTAATAAACTTACGAATAAGGAAGGTGTGAAGTTTTAGAACTATGCAATTAAACTCGAATTTTTAACTAGTACTTACAGTGGGTGAAACAATTTAGATTCAAGTGTTAATTATCCGTATTCGTTAGAAATATAAACTCACCAGCTAACTCATTTAATATGCAATTAATATTTTCGTTTTTATTTCTTTTTTCACTATTTATTTGTAAAAGAGTAGCCCAAGAGTTGACGGCTGGTGGTAATAACTAGGTGCCTTCCCTCTATTCTTTCACTGCTACATTATAGAATTTTAACATCGAAGTCTTTAGGTGAAATGAAAAAACAAACGACTTTTAAGAAGTTGTTCATCACCGTATTATATTTAAGATATTTTTAAATATTTCAATAGTAAATAAATAATATGAATTCGTTTTACAGTCTGAGATATATGAACAATAACTTAGTAGCTAAAGTTTCTATTACGTCCTTCCTGTATTACAAGTTTTGGTGGACCAGTTTTTAATTGTTTTGCTACTCGTTTGTCACGAACACAAAGTGAGTTAGCTGTGAAGTTAAGATGAACGTAAACTGATATTGATAAATCATCATAAGCGCTGAAAGTAATTTGGCATTAATTACTTTTCTGTATTTTAATACTGATCGAAATTTCTTTATTTTCTTAAAATGACAAACCACTATATATCTATATATAGGACAGATTAATATTTACACTAAATATTGCTCGGAGAAAATATTAAAACCCACACATCTGATATTTAAAATGAAATGAGTTTAATGTAGCCGTCCCTTTTTTTAACATCAATATTAATGCATTTGAGCTACTTAATTACGAATGTTTTCCGTTAAATAAGGATATTATTTATTTTACGTGACCGATTTTGTTTCAGACAAATATATTATTAATATATTTTTGTTTATTTCACAAGGATAACAAAAAGCCAATAATTTCAAGGGAAATTGATGGATTGATGGATTGCCGAAAACTGAAATTACCAACCAACTCTTTAAACCTGTCGATGAGAATCATTCAAAAACATTTCCATTACCTGCAGAATGAAAGACAAAATCTCCTACACTTCAATATACACTCTCTAAACTCACAGCTCTTTGCCAGAATCCAAAGTATAGAATTAAAACCAACCTAACTTCAGTTGCACCTCTTATTATTGATGTATTTCATGATGTTTCAATGAAGTAGAAGATAATCGATTACATCTGAAGAAAACATTTGAAACGTAAAATAATTTTCTGTGCCGACAAAGTGAAATCTTACATCTTTAGTTTATTTTGAATCCATTATTCATTTATTTGTGTATTGAAATATGTTTAGTATGATGTATCACTGTTTATTTTCTCGTGTTGTTATACAGATGTAAAATATAGACTTTATCTGCAACCGTAATAAAAACATAGTGTAGAAAAGTTGAATGAAAGTTGATCTGGTATTTTATGAACTAAAGTGTTTATAGATTAACAGTGTATTTAGAAATTTTGTCAATAAATGTATCAGTTTTTTCTCAAGCCTGTAATTTCACATTGTTATTGTAAGGTGTGTTCTAAAATAACAGACATAACTGTATTGGATATATAAAATGTGGAAGAATAATACTTTGATTTTTGACTGAAGGTTCTTTTGATATGATAATTGATAAGTCTCTTCTGGTTATAAACTATATTCAAGTGTCAGCAATGTTGCTGAAAGAGTCCCGAACGTTTAAAGATATATTACTGATACTGGTCATGAAGTATACAGCAACTGTTTTATTATAAGAATATTACTAAGTTAGAGTTGTGTCTAATAATTTTTGACAATGAGAATTTATCGAGCTTTTAATATGAATGTAAATAGTTTTAGTCAGCAAGAAACAAGCTCAAATCAAAGATTTCTGAAAATATCTATAGAAAGACAAGAATATAGTTTTTGTTTTAGTTTGTACAGTATTATATTTTAAACATAATTATTTTTTAGATAGTTGTTTAAACTCTAGTGTAACAAATCACCTTGTAAAGCTTGTTTGTTTGTTTTTGAATTTCGCACAAAGCTACTCGAGGGCTATCTGTGCTAGCCGTCCCTAATTTAGCAGTGTAAGACTAGAGGGAAGGCAGCTAGTCATCACCACCCACCGCCAACTTTTGGGCTACTCTTTTACCAACGAATAGTGGGATTGACCGTTACATTATACACCCCCACGGCTGGGAGGGCGAGCATGTTTAGCGCGACGGGGCGCGAACCCGCGACCCTTGGATTAAGTCGCACGCCTTACGCGCTAGGCCATGCCGGGCCTTGTAAAACAAAACAGAAGATTTAAAAAAAAAAATCGTTCCCGATTAATACATTGATTGAAATCTCCTCAGACATAACTTAATACTAGGCATTGTACATCCAGATTTTAACTATGTTATTCAATTTTGAGAGATAAAAGTAGTTAATTATAAAGAGTTTGATCGGGAAATGTGGGATAATCGCATCGTAGTTTCAGGTACATTTGGGTCAGCTGAATAAAGGACAGCAGGTCCAACGACTACCTTGCTTCGTGTTTAGGGACCGACTTGTATTTGTTTTACTTATTAGTTGATCCAAGTTATTCAGTATACCTGAACTCTCTTAATGCAGCTAAAATACTCTAATATATAATGTATTCGGCAAACTTTACTAATTTATTAGTCATTTAACTTATACCAAAATAATACATATAGAATTTATAAAAATAACATGTATATTTTAATATTTCTAACGATGAGTTTACAAATTGAAATTGGCACCGATTTCCTGCACTATAGTTCAGCTAAATAATGGGAGATTCTTCAAGACATGTAGTGTGAAATAATTTTGTAATATTAGATTACCTTAATTCGTGAGACATAAATGTAAAATCAAAGTAAATGATCCTTATTCAAACAAATATATGCTACAATGGATGGTTGCGTTTAGTGTAGAGTCAGGTTTGATGTTGTTGTAAGGTGTTTGGATGAAATCACAAGGAATAATAATTCTGTTAAGACCATGTTCCAAACTGAATAAATATCATGTTACTAATTGAATTAACTCATTAACAACACACTCATCCAACCTGGTTAACATTACATATTTGGAAGTTAATTTTTCAAGAGATCACTCGACTTTCAATAAAATGTTAAATGTACAACTTCACAAATAATAGATGATGTTATTGCCATTTCTACCACAAAAAAAGACATGTAGTGTTATTTAGGTGAATGATACAAAACATGTTGAGCAAAGGAAATTTAGTGACTTGCTTGACCATGTTATGCTGGAACTGCATAAATACCAAATGTTAAAATAAATCAGTATTAATACAAGGAGGTAAAAAACACAAGGTATGGTTATATACCACAGCCCTAACAAAGAAAGATGTTACTAACGAACTTAGTAACTTTAAAGTAACTACCTCTGAAGTTGACTGGAAACATATTATCAGAAATCAAGTTTGTCATTGATTGTAGGCATAAAGTCGTTGATATGAAAATATTATGCTTCAGATTTACAGAAATTGAGTTCGTCATTGGTCGTAGACATAAAGTAGTTGTTATGAATATGTTATGATTAAAAGTATGGCATTACTCCTGTCAACATGTGTCAACGAAGCCATTTTCAAACCATGTTACTGAGTTACGTTAAAATGTAATTAAACCACTTTAATATGTATGTATTTTAATGAAATTGTTATTATAAAGTACGTTACAACTTTTATATTATCTAAGTTTTACTCCTTTATTTTAGAAAGAAACGTTTAAAAGAGAAATTAAAACTTAAAGTTTTTGCTGCCACGTGATATTACAAGTGTAAACTTTAACAGATATAATACATAATACTGTAAGAATATAATAAAGATTGTGGGTATAGAATGGTAAGCTGAAGTATCAACTGTCTTTAATTTGCGTCTGTAAAATTAAAAAAAAATTCTCGATGGGGTTTTCATTCTAATATTTCTAAGCTTAAGAAATGTAACCTAAGACTCATTTCTCGTATCGGTTTATTTAAAATAAACCAGGCATAGCTATAAAAGCATTAAAGAAAGGTAGTTAAACATAATCACAGTAACTGAAAGATTAAACAAAGAGGTAATGTAGGTGTTCTAAATGTTTATGTGTGTTTATCTATTTTTACCTTATATTTATATTTACATTACAGTTTGGTGCTTGTTGTTAAAGCCATGTTTTCTTACCAAGTTTACTCTTCATACTATAATAGAATTTTTGCTTGAATGATACTTGAAAAAACGTTTTTATTATGCAATTTGTAACCTCGAACTTCTCGAAATATTTATCCTGAGTGCATGTAGGTTTGCAGTAGGGTTACGAATTTCTGATTTCACTTCAGTTTCCTCTCAGAAAAATTCATTTTTCTTCGCTCTCAGGGTGAACATATGACGTCATAAATACAACACACGCAGATCTAATTTACTGGCGTCATATATATAAAAGAATAGTACTGTCTGTTATTTGGCCATGTAAATACTTCGCACAGTTTGCATGGATCTTTTTCCAAAATCGGTATGGAAGCTCATTAGATCCATGAGGAAATACACAAGTTATCAATTTTGCATTTTGCTGTTTTTCTCCCCTCATTACTTAGCACCTGAGATGGATCTTCACTAAATTTGGCACGAAGGTTTGTTGCATCCATGTGGTTTGTTTGTTTGTTTTTGAATTTCGCGCAAAGCTACTCAAGGGCTATCTGCGCTAGCCGTCCCTAATTTAGCAGTGTAAGACTAGAGGAAAGGCAGCCAGTGATCACCACCCACCGCCAACTGTTGGGCTGCTCTTTTACCAACGAATAGTGGAATTGACCGTCACATTATAACGTCCCACGGCTGGGAGGCGAGCACATTTGGCGCGACGCATCCATGAGGAGATATATTCAAATTTATGGTTTCATAATTTTATTTTTGCTATTTTAGGGTTTTTTTATTATGTGTAGAGATAAAACTTTTCATATCCTGAGATAACCTTTCATTAATTATGAATTCACATAACTTCCATCCACGGTACAGATACCCCAGCTAGTCATAGTAAAGAATGTTCCTCCATAATTTCAGGAAAACAGAGATACTTGATGTTGATTTTTTGCATACATATGACAGAGACATAAAAACACTTACTGTGTGTTTTTAGATATTAATCTGAGTTTTGTAATACAGGTTACAGTCACGTGGCTCCACTATCAAGAGGAAGGAGTTTTTTTTTTGTATCGTGTGTGAGTCACTTGGTATTCCACTAACATTAATCTTGGTGACAGCTTACGTAAAACGCTGAATGATCCACGATACGTGGTTTCTCCACTTCTTAAACTACAAATTCGGGCATCTTTACCAATCGTTTAATATAAGGATGAAACACTTCGCTACTGCAGCAGTAAGAAGTAGACTATTAGAATGCCTTTTAATAATAATATATTATATATATATATTGTGATGGTACATCACCTTCCTATATTAAGGTGATACATTGGTCTTTTGTGGCGGAACCAGGGGTGGCCAAATAGTTACAAAGTCAGCTTACCGATCAATGGAGCTCAGGTTCAAGACGTGACGCCGCTAAACACGTCCTGCATTTTGACTGAGGGCGCACCATAAAATTGAAAGTCTCTCTGGCAAGTTGTTTGTTTTTTAATTTCACACAAAACTACACGAGGGCTATCTGCACTCGAGAGAAGACAACTAATCATCACCACGCAGCGTCAACTCTTGGCCTACTTTTATACCAACGAATAGTAGGATTGACTATTATATTATAACACACGCACGGCTGAAAAGGCGAGCATATTTGGTGGAACGGCTGGTTCGAACACCCGACTCCCAGATTACTAGTCGAGTGCTCTAACCACATCACCTATTTGTGATAACGTGTTATTGACTGGCTACCATCTCTCTGGTATACTGACCACACTCTTTACATTTTGTATTTCATTATGTGCTGTTCAGGATGAAAATTCTATTTGAAGAATTTATCATTTAGTTCTATAAATTGAAAAGCAGTTTATAATTAGTCTAAGCGTTGTTTAATGGTTATCGTGACGGTTGTCAATCTGAGGACCGATGGTTTGTGTCTCTTGGCTCTTCACACTCAATACTTTGAAATAGTAAGAATGTCATAAAGGTGGTAGACAAATCCACTATTCAATTATAGTAGCCCAAGAGACTGCGATGGGTGATGTTAACGAGATGCCTTCTCTCTAGTCTATAATTTCGAAATTAGAGACAGCTAGCATGTACAGTTTGTGTGCAGATTTCAAGTATCAAAACAACAACAAAACTGTTTATCATTAAAATGTGTACTTACATCTTATGGTATACATTGTATTATAAGTATTAGAACATTGAACATTGTAACATAACCAAGTATTAGAACATTGAACATTGTAACATAACCAAGTATTAGAACATTGAACATGGTAACATCATCAAGTGTTAAAATATTGAACATTGTATTATTACTAAACTTTATAATATTCAATATTGAAGCATTATCAAGTGTGAGAATATTGAACATTGTAGGTAGCATCATCAGATATTACAGTATTGAAAATTCCTGCTGTAATCTTGAGTAATAATACAATTGTTAATATTAAAATTATAAAATACTATTATCACTGTAAAAATGAGGATGCTGCATTTGTCTATGGTGGTTATAAATAGTATTCAGTATTTAGATGTTTCAGTTTTTTGGTGTGGAAATCAGAATGACGACATTTAAAATAAAGATGTTATATTAAGTTCGACTGATATTTGTTTTTTGTTTTTTTGTGCTAAAAAGAAAAATGTTGTTTAAAATAGATAAGTTATATTAGAGTGTGTGTGTTTGAATGATGTTGTTTAAAATAGATAAGTTATATTAGAGTGTGTGTGTTTGAATGATGTTGTTTAAAATAGATAAGTTATATTAGAGTGTGTGTGTTTGAATGATGTTGTTTAAAATAGATAAGTTATATTAGAGTGTGTGTGTTTGAATGATGTTGTTTAAAATAGATAAGTTATATTAGAGTGTGTGTGTTTGAATGATGTTGTTTAAAATAGATAAGTTATATTAGAGTGTGTGTGTTTGAATGATGTTGTTTGAAATAGATAAGTTATATTAGAGTGTGTGTGTTTGAATGATGTTGTTTGAAATAGATAAGTTATATTAGAGTGTGTGTGTTTGAATGATGTTGTTTGAAATAGATAAGTTATATTAGAGTGTGTGTGTTTGAATGATGTTGTTTAAAATAGATAAGTTATATTAGAGTGTGTGTGTTTGAATGATGTTGTTTAAAATAGATAAGTTATATTAGAGTGTGTGTGTTTGAATGATGTTGTTTGAAATAGATAAGTTATATTAGAGTGTGTGTGTTTGAATGATGTTGTTTAAAATAGATAAGTTATATTAGAGTGTGTGTGTTTGAATGATGTTGTTTAAAATAGATAAGTTATATTAGAGTGTGTGTGTTTGAATGATGTTGTTTGAAATAGATAAGTTATATTAGAGTGTGTGTGTTTGAATGATGTTGTTTAAAATAGATAAGTTATATTAGAGTGTGTGTGTTTGAATGATGTTGTTTGAAATAGATAAGTTATATTAGAGTGTGTGTGTTTAAAAGAATGATGTTGTTTGAAATAGATAAGTTATATTAGAGTGTGTGTGTTTGAATGATGTTGTTTGAAATAGATAAGTTATATTAGAGTGTGTGTGTTTGAATGATGTTGTTTAAAATAGATAAGTTATATTAGAGTGTGTGTGTTTGAATGATGTTGTTTAAAATAGATAAGTTATATTAGAGTGTGTGTGTTTGAATGATGTTGTTTAAAATAGATAAGTTATATTAGAGTGTGTGTGTTTGAATGATGTTGTTTAAAATAGATAAGTTATATTAGAGTGTGTGTGTTTGAATGATGTTGTTTAAAATAGATAAGTTATATTAGAGTGTGTGTGTTTGAATGATGTTGTTTAAAATAGATAAGTTATATTAGAAGTGTGTGTTTGAATGATGTTGTTTGAAATAGATAAGTTATATTAGAGTGTGTGTGTTTGAATGATGTTGTTTTGAAATAGATAAGTTATATTAGAGTGTGTGTGTTTGAATGATGTTGTTTAAAATAGATAAGTTATATTAGAGTGTGTGTGTTTGAATGATGTTGTTTAAAATAGATAAGTTATATTAGAGTGTGTGTGTTTGAATGATGTTGTTTAAAATAGATAAGTTATATTAGAGTGTGTGTGTTTGAATGATGTTGTTTTTAAAATAGATAAGTTATATTAGATAAGTGTGTGTGTGTTTGAATGATGTTGTTTGAAATAGATAAGTTATATTAGAGTGTGTGTGTTTGAATGATGTTGTTTAAAATAGATAAGTTATATTAGAGTGTGTGTGTTTGAATGATGTTGTTTAAAATAGATAAGTTATATTAGAGTGTGTGTGTTTGAATGATGTTGTTTAAAATAGATAAGTTATATTAGAGTGTGTGTGTTTGAATGATGTTGTTTGAAATAGATAAGTTATATTAGAGTGTGTGTGTTTGAATGATGTTGTTTAAAATAGATAAGTTATATTAGAGTGTGTGTGTTTGAATGATGTTGTTTGAAATAGATAAGTTATATTAGAGTGTGTGTGTTTGAATGATGTTGTTTGAAATAGATAAGTTATATTAGAGTGTGTGTGTTTGAATGATGTTGTTTAAAATAGATAAGTTATATTAGAGTGTGTGTGTTTGAATGATGTTGTTTAAAATAGATAAGTTATATTAGAGTGTGTGTGTTTGAATGATGTTGTTTAAAATAGATAAGTTATATTAGAGTGTGTGTGTTTGAATGATGTTGTTTAAAATAGATAAGTTATATTAGAGTGTGTGTGTTTGAATGATGTTGTTTAAAATAGATAAGTTATATTAGAGTGTGTGTGTTTGAATGATGTTGTTTTAAAATAGATAAGTTATATTAGAGTGTGTGTGTTTGAATGATGTTGTTTAAAATAGATAAGTTATATTAGAGTGTGTGTGTTTGAATGATGTTGTTTAAAATAGATAAGTTATATTAGAGTGTGTGTGTTTGAATGATGTTGTTTAAAATAGATAAGTTATATTAGAGTGTGTGTGTTTGAATGATGTTGTTTAAAATAGATAAGTTATATTAGAGTGTGTGTGTTTGAATGATGTTGTTTAAAATAGATAAGTTATATTAGAGTGTGTGTGTTTGAATGATGTTGTTTAAAATAGATAAGTTATATTAGAGTGTGTGTGTTTGAATGATGTTGTTTAAAATAGATAAGTTATATTAGAGTGTGTGTGTTTGAATGATGTTGTTTAAAATAGATAAGTTATATTAGAGTGTGTGTGTTTGAATGATGTTGTTTAAAATAGATAAGTTATATTAGAGTGTGTGTGTTTGAATGATATTTGTTTAAAATAGATAAGTTATATTAGAGTGTGTGTGTTTGAATGATGTGTTTTAAAATAGATAAGTTATATTAGAGTGTGTGTGTTTGAATGATGTTGTTTAAAATAGATAAGTTATATTAGAGTGTGTGTGTTTGAATGATGTTGTTTAAAATAGATAAGTTATATTAGAGTGTGTGTGTTTGAATGATATTTGTTTAAAATAGATAAGTTATATTAGAGTGTGTGTGTTTGAATGATGTTTGTTTAAAATAGATAAGTTATATTAGAGTGTGTGTGTTTGAATGATGTTGTTTAAAATAGATAAGTTATATTAGAGTGTGTGTGTTTGAATGATGTTGTTTAAAATAGATAAGTTATATTAGAGTGTGTGTGTTTGAATGATGTTGTTTAAAATAGATAAGTTATATTAGAGTGTGTGTGTTTGAATGATGTTGTTTAAAATAGATAAGTTATATTAGAGTGTGTGTGTTTGAATGATATTTGTTTAAAATAGATAAGTTATATTAGAGTGTGTGTGTTTGAATGATGTTGTTTAAAATAGATAAGTTATATTAGAGTGTGTGTGTTTGAATGATGTTGTTTAAAATAGATAAGTTATATTAGAGTGTGTGTGTTTGAATGATGTTGTTTAAAATAGATAAGTTATATTAGAGTGTGTGTGTTTGAATGATGTTGTTTAAAATAGATAAGTTATATTAGAGTGTGTGTGTTTGAATGATGTTGTTTAAAATAGATAAGTTATATTAGAGTGTGTGTGTTTGAATGATGTTGTTTAAAATAGATAAGTTATATTAGAGTGTGTGTGTTTGAATGATGTTGTTTAAAATAGATAAGTTATATTAGAGTGTGTGTGTTTGAATGATGTTGTTTAAAATAGATAAGTTATATTAGAGTGTGTGTGTTTGAATGATGTTGTTTAAAATAGATAAGTTATATTAGAGTGTGTGTGTTTGAATGATGTTGTTTAAAATAGATAAGTTATATTAGAGTGTGTGTGTTTGAATGATGTTGTTTAAAATAGATAAGTTATATTAGAGTGTGTGTGTTTGAATGATGTTGTTTAAAATAGATAAGTTATATTAGAGTGTGTGTGTTTGAATGATGTTGTTTAAAATAGATAAGTTATATTAGAGTGTGTGTGTTTGAATGATGTTGTTTAAAATAGATAAGTTATATTAGAGTGTGTGTGTTTGAATGATGTTGTTTAAAATAGATAAGTTATATTAGAGTGTGTGTGTTTGAATGATGTTGTTTAAAATAGATAAGTTATATTAGAGTGTGTGTGTTTGAATGATGTTGTTTGAAAAAGATAAGTTATATTAGAGTGTGTGTGTTTGAATGATGTTGTTTAAAATAGATAAGTTATATTAGAGTGTGTGTGTTTGAATGATGTTGTTTGAAATAGATAAGTTATATTAGAGTGTGTGTGTTTGAATGATGTTGTTTAAAATAGATAAGTTATATTAGAGTGTGTGTGTTTGAATGATGTTGTTTAAAATAGATAAGTTATATTAGAGTGTGTGTGTTTGAATGATGTTGTTTAAAATAGATAAGTTATATTAGAGTGTGTGTGTTTGAATGATGTTGTTTGAAATAGATAAGTTATATTAGAGTGTGTGTGTTTGAATGATGTTGTTTAAAATAGATAAGTTATATTAGAGTGTGTGTGTTTGAATGATGTTGTTTAAAATAGATAAGTTATATTAGAGTGTGTGTGTTTGAATGATGTTGTTTAAAATAGATAAGTTATATTAGAGTGTGTGTGTTTGAATGATGTTGTTTAAAATAGATAAGTTATATTAGAGTGTGTGTGTTTGAATGATGTTGTTTAAAATAGATAAGTTATATTAGAGTGTGTGTGTTTGAATGATGTTTGTTTAAAATAGATAAGTTATATTAGAGTGTGTGTGTTTGAATGATGTTGTTTAAAATAGATAAGTTATATTAGAGTGTGTGTGTTTGAATGATGTTGTTTAAAATAGATAAGTTATATTAGAGTGTGTGTGTTTGAATGATGTTGTTTGAAATAGATAAGTTATATTAGAGTGTGTGTGTTTGAATGATGTTGTTTGAAATAGATAAGTTATATTAGAGTGTGTGTGTTTGAATGATGTTGTTTAAAATAGATAAGTTATATTAGAGTGTGTGTGTTTGAATGATGTTGTTTAAAATAGATAAGTTATATTAGAGTGTGTGTGTTTGAATGATGTTGTTTAAAATAGATAAGTTATATTAGAGTGTGTGTGTTTGAATGATGTTGTTTAAAATAGATAAGTTATATTAGAGTGTGTGTGTTTGAATGATGTTGTTTAAAATAGATAAGTTATATTAGAGTGTGTGTGTTTGAATGATGTTGTTTAAAATAGATAAGTTATATTAGAGTGTGTGTGTTTGAATGATGTTGTTTAAAATAGATAAGTTATATTAGAGTGTGTGTGTTTGAATGATGTTGTTTAAAATAGATAAGTTATATTAGAGTGTGTGTGTTTGAATGATGTTGTTTAAAATAGATAAGTTATATTAGAGTGTGTGTGTTTGAATGATGTTGTTTAAAATAGATAAGTTATATTAGAGTGTGTGTGTTTGAATGATGTTGTTTAAAATAGATAAGTTATATTAGAGTGTGTGTGTTTGAATGATGTTGTTTAAAATAGATAAGTTATATTAGAGTGTGTGTGTTTGAATGATGTTGTTTAAAATAGATAAGTTATATTAGAGTGTGTGTGTTTGAATGATGTTGTTTAAAATAGATAAGTTATATTAGAGTGTGTGTGTTTGAATGATGTTGTTTAAAATAGATAAGTTATATTAGAGTGTGTGTGTTTGAATGATGTTGTTTAAAATAGATAAGTTATATTAGAGTGTGTGTGTTTGAATGATGTTGTTTGAAATAGATAAGTTATATTAGAGTGTGTGTGTTTGAATGATGTTGTTTAAAATAGATAAGTTATATTAGAGTGTGTGTGTTTGAATGATGTTGTTTAAAATAGATAAGTTATATTAGAGTGTGTGTGTTTGAATGATGTTGTTTAAAATAGATAAGTTATATTAGAGTGTGTGTGTTTGAATGATGTTGTTTAAAATAGATAAGTTATATTAGAGTGTGTGTGTTTGAATGATGTTGTTTAAAATAGATAAGTTATATTAGAGTGTGTGTGTTTGAATGATGTTGTTTAAAATAGATAAGTTATATTAGAGTGTGTGTGTTTGAATGATGTTGTTTAAAATAGATAAGTTATATTAGAGTGTGTGTGTTTGAATGATGTTGTTTAAAATAGATAAGTTATATTAGAGTGTGTGTGTTTGAATGATGTTGTTTTAAAATAGATAAGTTATATTAGAGTGTGTGTGTTTGAATGATGTTGTTTAAAATAGATAAGTTATATTAGAGTGTGTGTGTTTGAATGATGTTGTTTAAAATAGATAAGTTATATTAGAGTGTGTGTGTTTGAATGATGTTGTTTAAAATAGATAAGTTATATTAGAGTGTGTGTGTTTGAATGATGTTGTTTGAAATAGATAAGTTATATTAGAGTGTGTGTGTTTGAATGATGTTGTTTAAAATAGATAAGTTATATTAGAGTGTGTGTGTTTGAATGATGTTGTTTAAAATAGATAAGTTATATTAGAGTGTGTGTGTTTGAATGATGTTGTTTAAAATAGATAAGTTATATTAGAGTGTGTGTGTTTGAATGATGTTGTTTAAAATAGATAAGTTATATTAGAGTGTGTGTGTTTGAATGATGTGTGTTTGAAATAAAATAGATAAGTTATATTAGAGTGTGTGTGTTTGAATGATGTTGTTTAAAATAGATAAGTTATATTAGAGTGTGTGTGTTTGAATGATGTTGTTTAAAATAGATAAGTTATATTAGAGTGTGTGTGTTTGAATGATGTTGTTTAAAATAGATAAGTTATATTAGAGTGTGTGTGTTTGAATGATGTTGTTTGAAATAGATAAGTTATATTAGAGTGTGTGTGTTTGAATGATGTTGTTTAAAATAGATAAGTTATATTAGAGTGTGTGTGTTTGAATGATGTTGTTTAAAATAGATAAGTTATATTAGAGTGTGTGTGTTTGAATGATGTTGTTTAAAATAGATAAGTTATATTAGAGTGTGTGTGTTTGAATGATGTTGTTTGAAATAGATAAGTTATATTAGAGTGTGTGTGTTTGAATGATGTTGTTTAAAATAGATAAGTTATATTAGAGTGTGTGTGTTTGAATGATGTTGTTTAAAATAGATAAGTTATATTAGAGTGTGTGTGTTTGAATGATGTTGTTTAAAATAGATAAGTTATATTAGAGTGTGTGTGTTTGAATGATGTTGTTTAAAATAGATAAGTTATATTAGAGTGTGTGTGTTTGAATGATGTTGTTTAAAATAGATAAGTTATATTAGAGTGTGTGTGTTTGAATGATGTTGTTTAAAATAGATAAGTTATATTAGAGTGTGTGTGTTTGAATGATGTTGTTTAAAATAGATAAGTTATATTAGAGTGTGTGTGTTTGAATGATGTGTTTTAAAATAGATAAGTTATATTAGAGTGTGTGTGTTTGAATGATGTTGTTTAAAATAGATAAGTTATATTAGAGTGTGTGTGTTTGAATGATGTTGTTTAAAATAGATAAGTTATATTAGAGTGTGTGTGTTTGAATGATGTTGTTTAAAATAGATAAGTTATATTAGAGTGTGTGTGTTTGAATGATGTTGTTTAAAATAGATAAGTTATATTAGAGTGTGTGTGTTTGAATGATGTTGTTTAAAATAGATAAGTTATATTAGAGTGTGTGTGTTTGAATGATGTTGTTTAAAATAGATAAGTTATATTAGAGTGTGTGTGTTTGAATGATGTTGTTTAAAATAGATAAGTTATATTAGAGTGTGTGTGTTTGAATGATGTTGTTTAAAATAGATAAGTTATATTAGAGTGTGTGTGTTTGAATGATGTTGTTTAAAATAGATAAGTTATATTAGAGTGTGTGTGTTTGAATGATGTTGTTTAAAATAGATAAGTTATATTAGAGTGTGTGTGTTTGAATGATGTTGTTTAAAATAGATAAGTTATATTAGAGTGTGTGTGTTTGAATGATGTTGTTTAAAATAGATAAGTTATATTAGAGTGTGTGTGTTTGAATGATGTTGTTTAAAATAGATAAGTTATATTAGAGTGTGTGTGTTTGAATGATATTTGTTTAAAATAGATAAGTTATATTAGAGTGTGTGTGTTTGAATGATGTTGTTTGAAATAGATAAGTTATATTAGAGTGTGTGTGTTTGAATGATGTTGTTTAAAATAGATAAGTTATATTAGAGTGTGTGTGTTTGAATGATGTTGTTTAAAATAGATAAGTTATATTAGAGTGTGTGTGTTTGAATGATGTTGTTTAAAATAGATAAGTTATATTAGAGTGTGTGTGTTTGAATGATGTTGTTTAAAATAGATAAGTTATATTAGAGTGTGTGTGTTTGAATGATGTTGTTTAAAATAGATAAGTTATATTAGAGTGTGTGTGTTTGAATGATGTTGTTTGAAATAGATAAGTTATATTAGAGTGTGTGTGTTTGAATGATGTTGTTTAAAATAGATAAGTTATATTAGAGTGTGTGTGTTTGAATGATGTTGTTTAAAATAGATAAGTTATATTAGAGTGTGTGTGTTTGAATGATGTTGTTTAAAATAGATAAGTTATATTAGAGTGTGTGTGTTTGAATGATGTTGTTTAAAATAGATAAGTTATATTAGAGTGTGTGTGTTTGAATGATGTTGTTTAAAATAGATAAGTTATATTAGAGTGTGTGTGTTTGAATGATGTTGTTTAAAATAGATAAGTTATATTAGAGTGTGTGTGTTTGAATGATGTTGTTTAAAATAGATAAGTTATATTAGAGTGTGTGTGTTTGAATGATGTTGTTTAAAATAGATAAGTTATATTAGAGTGTGTGTGTTTGAATGATGTTGTTTAAAATAGATAAGTTATATTAGAGTGTGTGTGTTTGAATGATGTTGTTTAAAATAGATAAGTTATATTAGAGTGTGTGTGTTTGAATGATGTTGTTTAAAATAGATAAGTTATATTAGAGTGTGTGTGTTTTGAATGATGTTGTTTAAAATAGATAAGTTATATTAGAGTGTGTGTGTTTGAATGATGTTGTTTGAAATAGATAAGTTATATTAGAGTGTGTGTGTTTGAATGATGTTGTTTAAAATAGATAAGTTATATTAGAGTGTGTGTGTTTGAATGATGTTGTTTAAAATAGATAAGTTATATTAGAGTGTGTGTGTTTGAATGATGTTGTTTAAAATAGATAAGTTATATTAGAGTGTGTGTGTTTGAATGATGTTGTTTGAAATAGATAAGTTATATTAGAGTGTGTGTGTTTGAATGATGTTGTTTAAAATAGATAAGTTATATTAGAGTGTGTGTGTTTGAATGATGTTGTTTAAAATAGATAAGTTATATTAGAGTGTGTGTGTTTGAATGATGTTGTTTAAAATAGATAAGTTATATTAGAGTGTGTGTGTTTGAATGATGTTGTTTAAAATAGATAAGTTATATTAGAGTGTGTGTGTTTGAATGATGTTGTTTAAAATAGATAAGTTATATTAGAGTGTGTGTGTTTGAATGATGTTGTTTAAAATAGATAAGTTATATTAGAGTGTGTGTGTTTGAATGATGTTGTTTAAAATAGATAAGTTATATTAGAGTGTGTGTGTTTGAATGATGTTGTTTAAAATAGATAAGTTATATTAGAGTGTGTGTGTTTGAATGATGTTGTTTAAAATAGATAAGTTATATTAGAGTGTGTGTGTTTGAATGATGTTGTTTGAAATAGATAAGTTATATTAGAGTGTGTGTGTTTGAATGATGTTGTTTAAAATAGATAAGTTATATTAGAGTGTGTGTGTTTGAATGATGTTGTTTAAAATAGATAAGTTATATTAGAGTGTGTGTGTTTGAATGATGTTGTTTAAAATAGATAAGTTATATTAGAGTGTGTGTGTTTGAATGATGTTGTTTAAAATAGATAAGTTATATTAGAGTGTGTGTGTTTGAATGATGTTGTTTAAAATAGATAAGTTATATTAGAGTGTGTGTGTTTGAATGATGTTGTTTAAAATAGATAAGTTATATTAGAGTGTGTGTGTTTGAATGATGTTGTTTAAAATAGATAAGTTATATTAGAGTGTGTGTGTTTGAATGATGTTGTTTGAAATAGATAAGTTATATTAGAGTGTGTGTGTTTGAATGATGTTGTTTAAAATAGATAAGTTATATTAGAGTGTGTGTGTTTGAATGATGTTGTTTGAAATAGATAAGTTATATTAGAGTGTGTGTGTTTGAATGATGTTGTTTAAAATAGATAAGTTATATTAGAGTGTGTGTGTTTGAATGATGTTGTTTAAAATAGATAAGTTATATTAGAGTGTGTGTGTTTGAATGATGTTGTTTAAAATAGATAAGTTATATTAGAGTGTGTGTGTTTGAATGATGTTGTTTAAAATAGATAAGTTATATTAGAGTGTGTGTGTTTGAATGATGTTGTTTAAAATAGATAAGTTATATTAGAGTGTGTGTGTTTGAATGATGTTGTTTAAAATAGATAAGTTATATTAGAGTGTGTGTGTTTGAATGATGTTGTTTAAAATAGATAAGTTATATTAGAGTGTGTGTGTTTGAATGATGTTGTTTAAAATAGATAAGTTATATTAGAGTGTGTGTGTTTTGAATGATTTGTTTAAAATAGATAAGTTATATTAGAGTGTGTGTGTTTGAATGATGTTGTTTAAAATAGATAAGTTATATTAGAGTGTGTGTGTTTGAATGATGTTGTTTAAAATAGATAAGTTATATTAGAGTGTGTGTGTTTGAATGATGTTGTTTGAAATAGATAAGTTATATTAGAGTGTGTGTGTTTGAATGATGTTGTTTAAAATAGATAAGTTATATTAGAGTGTGTGTGTTTGAATGATGTTGTTTAAAATAGATAAGTTATATTAGAGTGTGTGTGTTTGAATGATGTTGTTTAAAATAGATAAGTTATATTAGAGAGTGTGTGTGTTTGAATGATGTTGTTTAAAATAGATAAGTTATATTAGAGTGTGTGTGTTTGAATGATGTTGTTTAAAATAGATAAGTTATATTAGAGAGTGTGTGTGTTTGAATGATGTTGTTTAAAATAGATAAGTTATATTAGAGTGTGTGTGTTTGAATGATGTTGTTTAAAATAGATAAGTTATATTAGAGTGTGTGTGTTTGAATGATGTTGTTTAAAATAGATAAGTTATATTAGAGTGTGTGTGTTTGAATGATGTTGTTTAAAATAGATAAGTTATATTAGAGTGTGTGTGTTTGAATGATGTTGTTTAAAATAGATAAGTTATATTAGAGTGTGTGTGTTTGAATGATGTTGTTTAAAATAGATAAGTTATATTAGAGTGTGTGTGTTTGAATGATGTTGTTTAAAATAGATAAGTTATATTAGAGTGTGTGTGTTTGAATGATGTTGTTTAAAATAGATAAGTTATATTAGAGTGTGTGTGTTTGAATGATGTTGTTTAAAATAGATAAGTTATATTAGAGTGTGTGTGTTTGAATGATGTTGTTTAAAATAGATAAGTTATATTAGAGTGTGTGTGTTTGAATGATGTTGTTTAAAATAGATAAGTTATATTAGAGTGTGTGTGTTTGAATGATGTTGTTTAAAATAGATAAGTTATATTAGAGTGTGTGTGTTTGAATGATGTGTTTTAAAATAGATAAGTTATATTAGAGTGTGTGTGTTTGAATGATGTTGTTTAAAATAGATAAGTTATATTAGAGTGTGTGTGTTTGAATGATGTTGTTTAAAATAGATAAGTTATATTAGAGTGTGTGTGTGTTTGAATGATGTTGTTTAAAATAGATAAGTTATATTAGAGTGTGTGTGTTTGAATGATGTTGTTTAAAATAGATAAGTTATATTAGAGTGTGTGTGTTTGAATGATGTTGTTTTAAAATAGATAAGTTATATTAGAGTGTGTGTGTTTGAATGATGTTGTTTAAAATAGATAAGTTATATTAGAGTGTGTGTGTTTGAATGATGTTGTTTAAAATAGATAAGTTATATTAGAGTGTGTGTGTTTGAATGATGTTGTTTAAAATAGATAAGTTATATTAGAGAGTGTGTGTTTGTTTTGAATGATGTTGTTTAAAATAGATAAGTTATATTAGAGTGTGTGTGTTTGAATGATGTTGTTTAAATAGATAAGTTATATTAGAGTGTGTGTGTTTGAATGATGTTGTTTGAAATAGATAAGTTATATTAGAGTGTGTGTGTTTGAATGATGTTGTTTAAAATAGATAAGTTATATTAGAGTGTGTGTGTTTGAATGATATTTGTTTAAAATAGATAAGTTATATTAGAGTGTGTGTGTTTGAATGATGTTGTTTAAAATAGATAAGTTATATTAGAGTGTGTGTGTTTGAATGATGTTGTTTAAAATAGATAAGTTATATTAGAGTGTGTGTGTTTGAATGATGTTGTTTAAAATAGATAAGTTATATTAGAGTGTGTGTGTGTTTGAATGATGTTGTTTAAAATAGATAAGTTATATTAGAGTGTGTGTGTTTGAATGATGTTGTTTAAAATAGATAAGTTATATTAGAGTGTGTGTGTTTGAATGATGTTGTTTAAAATAGATAAGTTATATTAGAGTGTGTGTGTTTGAATGATGTTTTTTAAAATAGATAAGTTATATTAGAGTGTGTGTGTTTGAATGATGTTGTTTAAAATAGATAAGTTATATTAGAGTGTGTGTGTTTGAATGATGTTGTTTAAAATAGATAAGTTATATTAGAGTGTGTGTGTTTGAATGATGTTGTTTAAAATAGATAAGTTATATTAGAGTGTGTGTGTTTGAATGATGTTGTTTAAAATAGATAAGTTATATTAGAGTGTGTGTGTTTGAATGATGTTGTTTGAAATAGATAAGTTATATTAGAGTGTGTGTGTTTGAATGATGTTGTTTAAAATAGATAAGTTATATTAGAGTGTGTGTGTTTGAATGATGTTGTTTAAAATAGATAAGTTATATTAGAGTGTGTGTGTTTGAATGATGTTGTTTGAAATAGATAAGTTATATTAGAGTGTGTGTGTTTGAATGATGTTGTTTGAAATAGATAAGTTATATTAGAGTGTGTGTGTTTGAATGATGTTGTTTAAAATAGATAAGTTATATTAGAGTGTGTGTGTTTGAATGATGTTGTTTAAAATAGATAAGTTATATTAGAGTGTGTGTGTTTTTGAATGATATTTGTTTAAAATAGATAAGTTATATTAGAGTGTGTGTGTTTGAATGATGTTGTTTGAAATAGATAAGTTATATTAGAGTGTGTGTGTTTGAATGATGTTGTTTAAAATAGATAAGTTATATTAGAGTGTGTGTGTTTGAATGATGTTGTTTAAAATAGATAAGTTATATTAGAGTGTGTGTGTTTGAATGATATTTGTTTAAAATAGATAAGTTATATTAGAGTGTGTGTGTTTGAATGATGTTGTTTAAAATAGATAAGTTATATTAGAGTGTGTGTGTTTGAATGATGTTGTTTGAAATAGATAAGTTATATTAGAGTGTGTGTGTTTGAATGATGTTGTTTAAAATAGATAAGTTATATTAGAGTGTGTGTGTTTGAATGATGTTGTTTAAAATAGATAAGTTATATTAGAGTGTGTGTGTTTGAATGATGTTGTTTAAAATAGATAAGTTATATTAGAGTGTGTGTGTTTGAATGATGTTGTTTGAAATAGATAAGTTATATTAGAGTGTGTGTGTTTGAATGATGTTGTTTGAAATAGATAAGTTATATTAGAGTGTGTGTGTGTTTGAATGATGTTGTTTGAAATAGATAAGTTATATTAGAGTGTGTGTGTTTGAATGATGTTGTTTAAAATAGATAAGTTATATTAGAGTGTGTGTGTTTGAATGATGTTGTTTAAAATAGATAAGTTATATTAGAGTGTGTGTGTTTGAATGATGTTGTTTGAAATAGATAAGTTATATTAGAGTGTGTGTGTTTGAATGATGTTGTTTAAAATAGATAAGTTATATTAGAGTGTATGTGTGTTTGAATGATGTTGTTTGAAAAAATAGATAAGTTATATTAGAGTGTGTGTGTTTGAATGATGTTGTTTGAAATAGATAAGTTATATTAGAGTGTGTGTGTTTGAATGATGTTGTTTAAAATAGATAAGTTATATTAGAGTGTGTGTGTTTGAATGATGTTGTTTAAAATAGATAAGTTATATTAGAGTGTGTGTGTTTGAATGATGTTGTTTAAAATAGATAAGTTATATTAGAGTGTGTGTGTTTGAATGATGTTGTTTAAAATAGATAAGTTATATTAGAGTGTGTGTGTGTGTTTGAATGATGTTGTTTAAAATAGATAAGTTATATTAGAGTGTGTGTGTTTGAATGATGTTGTTTAAAATAGATAAGTTATATTAGAGTGTGTGTGTTTGAATGATGTTGTTTTAAAATAGATAAGTTATATTAGAGTGAATGATGTTGTTTGAAATAGATAAGTTATATTAGAGTGTGTGTGTTTGAATGATGTTGTTTTAAAATAGATAAGTTATATTAGAGTGTGTGTGTTTGAATGATATGTTGTTTTAAAATAGATAAGTTATATTAGAGTGTGTGTGTTTGAATGATGTTGTTTAAAATAGATAAGTTATATTAGAGTGTGTGTGTTTGAATGATGTTGTTTAAAATAGATAAGTTATATTAGAGTGTGTGTGTTTGAATGATGTTGTTTGAAATAGATAAGTTATATTAGAGTGTGTGTGTTTGAATGATGTTGTTTGAAATAGATAAGTTATATTAGAGTGTGTGTGTTTGAATGATGTTGTTTGAAATAGATAAGTTATATTAGAGTGTGTGTGTTTGAATGATATTTGTTTAAAATAGATAAGTTATATTAGAGTGTGTGTGTTTGAATGATGTTGTTTAAAATAGATAAGTTATATTAGAGTGTGTGTGTTTGAATGATGTTGTTTGAAATAGATAAGTTATATTAGAGTGTGTGTGTTTGAATGATGTGTTTTAAAATAGATAAGTTATATTAGAGTGTGTGTGTTTGAATGATGTTGTTTAAAATAGATAAGTTATATTAGAGTGTGTGTGTTTGAATGATGTTGTTTGAAATAGATAAGTTATATTAGAGTGTGTGTGTTTGAATGATGTTGTTTAAAATAGATAAGTTATATTAGAGTGTGTGTGTGTTTGAATGATGTTGTTTGAAAATAGATAAGTTATATTAGAGTGTGTGTGTTTGAATGATGTTGTTTTGAAATAGATAAGTTATATTAGAGTGTGTGTGTTTGAATGATGTTGTTTAAAATAGATAAGTTATATTAGAGTGTGTGTGTTTGAATGATGTTGTTTGAAATAGATAAGTTATATTAGAGTGTGTGTGTTTGAATGATGTTGTTTGAAATAGATAAGTTATATTAGAGTGTGTGTGTTTGAATGATGTTGTTTAAAATAGATAAGTTATATTAGAGTGTGTGTGTTTGAATGATGTTGTTTAAAATAGATAAGTTATATTAGAGTGTGTGTGTTTGAATGATGTTGTTTAAAATAGATAAGTTATATTAGAGAGTGTGTGTTTTTGAATGATGTTGTTTTAAAATAGATAAGTTATATTAGAGTGTGTGTGTTTGAATGATGTTGTTTAAAATAGATAAGTTATATTAGAGTGTGTGTGTTTGAATGATGTTGTTTAAAATAGATAAGTTATATTAGAGTGTGTGTGTTTGAATGATGTTGTTTAAAATAGATAAGTTATATTAGAGTGTGTGTGTTTGAATGATGTTGTTTAAAATAGATAAGTTATATTAGAGTGTGTGTGTTTGAATGATGTTGTTTAAAATAGATAAGTTATATTAGAGTGTGTGTGTTTGAATGATGTTGTTTAAAATAGATAAGTTATATTAGAGTGTGTGTGTTTGAATGATGTTTGTTTAAAATAGATAAGTTATATTAGAGTGTGTGTGTTTGAATGATGTTGTTTTAAAATAGATAAGTTATATTAGAGTGTGTGTGTTTGAATGATGTTGTTTAAAATAGATAAGTTATATTAGAGTGTGTGTGTTTGAATGATATTTGTTTAAAATAGATAAGTTATATTAGAGTGTGTGTGTTTGAATGATGTTGTTTAAAATAGATAAGTTATATTAGAGTGTGTGTGTTTGAATGATGTTGTTTGAAATAGATAAGTTATATTAGAGTGTGTGTGTTTGAATGATGTTGTTTAAAATAGATAAGTTATATTAGAGTGTGTGTGTTTGAATGATGTTGTTTAAAATAGATAAGTTATATTAGAGTGTGTGTGTTTGAATGATGTTGTTTAAAATAGATAAGTTATATTAGAGTGTGTGTGTTTGAATGATATTTGTTTAAAATAGATAAGTTATATTAGAGTGTGTGTGTTTGAATGATGTTTTGTTTAAAATAGATAAGTTATATTAGAGTGTGTGTGTTTGAATGATGTTGTTTAAAATAGATAAGTTATATTAGAAGTGTGTGTTTGAATGATGTTGTTTAAAATAGATAAGTTATATTAGAGTGTGTGTGTTTGAATGATGTTGTTTAAAATAGATAAGTTATATTAGAGTGTGTGTGTTTGAATGATGTTGTTTAAAATAGATAAGTTATATTAGAGAGTGTGTGTTTGAATGATGTTGTTTAAAATAGATAAGTTATATTAGAGTGTGTGTGTTTGAATGATGTTGTTTAAAAATAGATAAGTTATATTAGAGTGTGTGTGTTTGAATGATGTTGTTTAAAATAGATAAGTTATATTAGAGTGTGTGTGTTTGAATGATGTTGTTTAAAATAGATAAGTTATATTAGAGTGTGTGTGTTTGAATGATGTTGTTTAAAATAGATAAGTTATATTAGAGTGTGTGTGTTTGAATGATGTTGTTTTAAAATAGATAAGTTATATTAGAGTGTGTGTGTTTGAATGATGTTGTTTAAAATAGATAAGTTATATTAGAGTGTGTGTGTTTGAATGATGTTGTTTGAAATAGATAAGTTATATTAGAGTGTGTGTGTGTTTGAATGATGTTGTTTAAAATAGATAAGTTATATTAGAGTGTGTGTGTTTGAATGATGTTGTTTAAAATAGATAAGTTATATTAGAGTGTGTGTGTTTGAATGATGTTGTTTTAAAATAGATAAGTTATATTAGAGTGTGTGTGTTTGAATGATGTTGTTTAAAATAGATAAGTTATATTAGAGTGTGTGTGTTTGAATGATGTTGTTTTAAAATAGATAAGTTATATTAGAGTGTGTGTTTGAATGATGTTGTTTAAAATAGATAAGTTATATTAGAGTGTGTGTGTTTGAATGATGTTGTTTAAAATAGATAAGTTATATTAGAGTGTGTGTGTTTGAATGAT